>NC_056739.1:1976701947-1976731496 GCF_019279795.1 Protopterus annectens
TTTGAAACAGTCTCAATATGTGCCACAGCATTGTAATGTCATTTAATGGTTTCATCAGGTATAAAATAATGTCATCTGCACAGAGCCAGCTCTTCTTGACTACTGCACCAGTTATATCCTTGAATTTCTGAGTCCCTTATTTTCTTTGCCAATGGTTCTAAATATAATGCAAATAACAAAGGGGAGAGAGGACACCCCTGCCTGGGTCCTGTGCTCAAGCAGAGATTATCAGAGAGGACCCCACCCACTTTAATTTTCATCTCTGATACCTCATATATCATCCTAATCAATCTTATAATTTTATTATGGAATGCAAATGCTTCCATTGCTCTGCTCATAAAGTCCCAGCTTACTCTGTCAAATGTTTTTTTCTGCATCAAGACACACCAACAACAGTGATATTTGCTTGCATTCTGCTTTCCTCTGGATCATCAGTGATATGTTAATGTTGTCAAATGTTTGCCTGTCCTCCACAAAACCACATTGATGCATATCTATCAGTATTGGCATCACATTTGCCATTTTGTTAGCCATTATAGACATAGACACTTTATAATCATGGTTCAGTATTGAAATGGGCCTGTATGAAGCTGGCTCTGATAGATCTTTACCCTTTTTAGGTATTACAGCAACCACCATTTTCTTTCAGAAAGTTGGTACTTCTTCTCCTCTTAAAATATTGTTAAACAAAAGCTTCCAGATCTTTATCATTTTTTAATTTTAGCTTCCAGACTCCCACAGGAATACCATCTGTTCCTGGGGACTTTCCTGTAGATTAGTTATATATCACAATTTTTATGTCATCTCCTCACTGCTAGTAATTGAACCTCCTCTCCCGCTAATCTTGGCATATTTAATTCTTTCATAAACATTTCCATTTGTATCTTTTCTTAATTTCCACATTTCTCTGCTTTATATAGATTTTTTTACAATTTGAAAATATTTCTAATACTTCTACAGGATCCCTTGTTATCTTCCTTGTTATAGTTTCATTAAGCTTGGTGACAACCCTTTCTACTTTCTGTTGCCTGAGTCATTGTGCTAAAAGTTTTTTGTGCTCTAGAGTTTGCTGTTCTTTTCTAAACTCATGCATATTATCGAGGTGACCCCTTATTCTCTGTTTAGCATTGTGTAGCTGCTCCTGTTCCTATTCTTTGAGATTCCCCCTATAATGCGATACTTTAACATTTATCAGTCCCTCTAAATAATTATTGTTACTTCTTAACCACATTTCCCTTTCTTTTATTTCCACACTATTTTCAATCTCAGCTTTAATTTTGTCTCACTCCTTAGTTATATTTTCAGAAGAAATGTATATCTTCTCTTATAGCTCCTGAACAATCCACTACCCATTCCTTAAATTCCTATATTTTTTACAGATAGGTGGGAAAGTGCCAGTGTCTCATTTTTATTTCATTACCCTGTGTTTTTATTTTAGTTATTGTTGGTGTATGAATCTGAAATACTTATTTGTTGAGTATCAAGACCTTCAATTAAATGCACATGGTCCTGTGAAATGTAAATTATGTCTAGCCTAGCTCTGTTTTTATATCTTGGGGAATAATATGTAAATTCACTGTGAACTCCTAGTACTGAACTCACATCTTCTTTGCCAAATACTTTCTTAAATGTCTTTAAAAATCTACCATCCTTTGTTATATTTCCCTTCTGCACCCCCAGACACATATTCACTATTACAAATCAAATTCCAGTCCCCATCTATAAGTAATATTCCTTGCTGAAAGCTGATTATTTCTCTCAGAATTTTCTTAATCTCCATTTTAACAGTTTTTGGTGGAATGTAAATACATGCCAGTGTTATCTTCATCCCTTCCCAGTAGTCTCTTAGTACAGCAAATCTATCATTATTGTCTTTTTTATCCTCTTCTATTACTATTGTAACTCCTCTTTCAATTAATATAAGTAGTCCTCTCTTTCTTTGACACAGGTATTCTGCTGAATAACCACCCTGAAGAACTTTCTTTATCAAATTCACATGTTCAGCTCTTTCCAAGTGTGTTTCCTGTAGCATAACTACTTGCACTCTACATTTTTTAAT
Organism: Protopterus annectens; assembly: GCF_019279795.1. NCBI lineage: Eukaryota > Metazoa > Chordata > Ceratodontiformes > Protopteridae > Protopterus > Protopterus annectens. The sequence goes on from NC_056739.1 coordinate 1,976,704,007, forward strand.
ATAGTTCTCTACTCTTTTTTGTATTTATCTGTGAGACCATTAACATTAAAAGGCATTATAGAAAACATCATATTCTTGAGAGATTATTATTCCCACCTTTTATGCATAACAGCTTTTTTGTCTAGTTTCAGTCTTTGTGTTACATGCACATACTGTTTGGCAGGTTAATCTTTTATACAGTTGTTTCTTTTCATCTCCGTTTGAGCCTATGTGACATCATACAGAACTTTTTGTTTTATTGAAAACCCACAAACAAAATCACACACACACACGGTACCCCCTAAAACCTATTAACTTAATAAAAACATACAAGACTCTCTACATCTTCAAATACTGATGTTTTACCCTCCTAATAGGCACAAATGTTCCAAATTGATAGCCTCACACATAGACAAGACACATAGTATTGCCTGTGGTTCTATTAGGTGCTGTCTAGTTTTGTCTTATCTTTATATCTCTCTCAGTTGGGAAAACACTTGAATGCTTTCAGAAAATATTTTCTTCAAGCCATTACTCTTTATCAGATTGCCTTCTAGATACATGACAGCTAGACACAAAACTGTTTACTAGAAAAAAAGCTATATTGTATTCAATATTCTTTTTCATTTACTTGCTTTTTCTTAAAATGTGTTACTTGATTAAGCTAATCGACTTAACTCAATCATTCCCCTATGCAAGAATGCAGAAAAGCACACCAATTCTTCTTTTGTCATGCTCTTTTAACTAGATGTTTTTACATTGAAGTGCCTACATTTCTTAAAACTGAACAAGGAGAAAAAGAGAAGAAAGAAGAAAAAAAAACAAGAAACAATTGAGTACCTGTTTGCATTAGTATCCCCATTACACTTAAAAATAACTGAAATAACTTTCCTTTATAACAAGTAAAGAAAACCATGTATTATTTAAATAGTTCTATTAAGAAAAATAAATTGTTTGACTTACAGTTAACTTTCTTCCTCCTCATCCCTTCTCCTGAGTATTTTTCCAAACATTAATAACATGAAGTAGGGCATATGCTTTAGAGCTCCCTACATATTTAACAAAGTCCAAAAAAGTTCAATATTTCCAGATTTTCTTGTTCTGCCATGTTTCACAAATATAATTATTGCTTTATAATCCCACATTTGTCGGTTTCCAAGTTACTGATTTTATTCTCCAAATGTTAATGAGATGAAGTAGGGCATATGCTCTAGAGTCCCCTACAAGTTTAGCAAAGTCCAAGAAAGTCCAGCACTTACAGATTTTCTTGTTCTATTCTTGTTTATCTCATTTTCCCAAACTCTCTCTGCTTAATTTCCAATGTACTCTCGATTCTTCTAGTCAATTCTTGTGCTTTTTCCCTGTCTTAAGCATTTTCCATTGAAACACTAGAAAAAGTTTTCACTGGCACCATCCCTATGTGGTCTTTATTACTAGAAGAACAAGAAACAAAATCTCCTTCTGTTTCACAGCTCACTTTTTATTGGACAAACTTTTGTATTTCTTCCATAGCATGTACTTCATCAAAAAATTATTTTGTTCCCCATGGAAAATATTTTTAAGATAGCTGGGTACAGCAGTGTAAATGCCATGCCTGCTTCTTGACATTCTATGAATAATGGGATACATTTACTCCTGTTCTGCCTGATGTACAATGAGTAGTCATTTACCACAAACACTCTGCTGTCTCCCACTTTTAGTACTTTGCACTGCTGCCACAGTTTTGTCAGAATCAACTCCTTCTGCTGGTAAGATAATATTAGAGGTCTCAGGTCCTTTCTCATAGCCAGGTTTGGAGCATATACCCTTTCAGTTGTGCCCTTTCAGTTAACAACTCCTCTTGTGGAATACTAATTCAGTTGCTTATTTGTGCTTTCAGGCTTCTCAGGTACAGCAGAAAATCTCAGGTTTTACCTACATGCTCTGTCCTCTAATTCTATTATTTTTTGAAACCTCTCATCTTGTGCAGTTTCATCTTCAGCCAGACTTTTCTTAATTTCAACTTTTGAGTTTTGTAGTCTTATCACCTTATCTGAATATCTGTTTAAATCTTCTTAAATTTTTTCCAGCTTTTTATTGTTTGAGTTGATATACTCCATCAGTGTTTCATTTATTTTAGTCCAGTCTGTGTGCAGTTGCCTTATACTTTCCTCTAGGTTACTGGAAGTCATGTCTAAAGCTTGCACAGCTTTTTGCTGAACAGCTACAGTACTTTTCCCAGTCAGTGTTTTTTCGTTGCCTTTTGTAGCGATTTTCCTTCAGGTACTCTGTATTTCTTTTTTCTTGGTATTCAGGAAGTGCATTTACCAGCCAGTTACTGAAATTTACCCAGAAATCTAGGTCCACTGGCTTTCTCTGCTAAGTTTCTGTTTTCACACTGAGAGAGCTAGAATTAAGCTGTTACTGAATGTGCAGCCATAGTGGAAGTCCCACAGCTGGTTGTCTTAATATTTTATCAAAGGTTGTAAGTATGGTTCATGTCAGAGTTGGCAAACCCTCAATCACAGCCTTTTTTTTTAGGATTGTCAGTTTTGTCCTGGCTCTCAAGGCATGTTAAAGGAAGATGGGCCAGCACATGCCAAACATAATGCCGAATGTTTTCATGGGTCATGAGACCATCACTCATTTTAATACGAAGGAACAAAAATTGTCTTCTTCTTTGATTTGACTCTGCCTTCCAGTTAATGGGGAAGCTATACCATATGTAGCAGCTGGACTCCTCTCAAATACTAATGTCTAAAGCAAAGCTAAGTGTTATAGTACCCATGTCTTCAGGCTAAGAAGATGTTTGCAGAAGGTTATGTAGAGTTATTTGTCAATTTACAAGCAAGTGTATATTCATAGTGCAGCTAGACATGCTAATATCAGAGAGAAATTGGCAGACAAGCAAGTTAGCTAACAAGGAGGTATTGTTTTGAGCTAGGCAAACTTTTTTTGACTTTTAACTGTATTATATTAACTTAGGAGTCAGGACTGCGGTGGTGGTGCTGCGGTAGCGTTGTTGCCTCACAGTTAGACGTTACCTGTTCGATTCTCAGTTAGAGCGTCTTCTGTGTAGCGACATGCGTGAATGGGCGTTCCTTCATTGAAGGTTGTGCGTTAGGCCTGGCAAGCCAGTACGTAAAAATCTACTGCCAATCATTAGCAGACCGGAGTTCCGCTGTGGTGACCCCTAACCGGGAAAAGCCGAAAGACACGAACAGACATATTAACTTAGGAGTCAGTCTAGACAAAAACTGAATAACTACAGACATTTGTTTATTGACCTGCACTGATCTCAACTAATCTGTATATGTGTTGAAACTATTACTATCTATTAACAGATAGGAATGAATAAAATACTATACTGACATTATAAGAATGACCTGAAAGCAGAGTTAGTAGTATTAGTGTACTGTTTTCTGCCATATTTGCTTTGTATTTCCCATGAATCCAGTCTGTCTTTATTTGTACTGTGTTGTTTTCAAAGCAAGAGCAGGAAGTGTACTTTACTGTAGATGCCACACGTGCTAGCATAGAAAGCAGAATCAAGTTCCAAGGTTTTCTTATACTGAGATGCAAGGCGCAAAGAAACTGACAGCTGTTATTGCAATATAATTCTAACAATATTAGTGTATCTACCTCTTCATTGTATATATACTAGGACATTATCACATAGCCTGAATCCTAAGCTGTTTTTGAAAAAGCTGATTAGAAAAATTAATCTTCCCCATCAAGATTTAAGCCAAAATAAATAAATGTATGTTTGCTTAATTAGTGTAAGGCACAAGACCTGCTTTGTAAGAAAAGCAGTGCATATTTATACATCACTGATGTTGGGACAAGTTATTGGTTCTTTTTTATTGTTGGTGTTAAACAAGAAAGCTTTCAAGGCACACCTCTCATTTCAATGTTGATTTAAGAACAGTGACTTGCAAAAGTCACACAGGTTGAAAGTGAAACCAAGGACAATATATTGTAGCTTGTAAGCAACACATACCCTTATTCAGGTGAGCTAAGCTGCCTGGCTTTTTTTCCTTTTAAAAAAAATCTTGCAAAGTTTGCAGTGAAAAGATTGATCACATATAACAAATTAACAGCTATGGTTTCTGCCCATCCCATAGCCATGACCTGTAAAATTGTCAGTCATGAATGCGCACATTATCTGCTGTGTGGTAGAGGTAGAGAATTCAGTTTGCAGTGCTGTGCACCACACTGCCATTTTAGCAAAGGCCAAGGTGGCTTAGCATCCTAGACGTATAAGTAATAGGGTAACTTACTGGTCAGCTTTCCTGAAAACATCAGGAGAAATAAAAGTATGAAAAGTGAGTTTGGAAGAGTCCCTGCTACCCCATTCATGTGATTAATATTAGATCAGATGTATGAGTATCATACTGCAAATATAACGGGAGAAAAAAAAAAGACAGCATGCAGTTAAAAATAAAACAACAAACACCTCCCAACAGCTCAGAAATGGAGGATGCATTATTAATGCTAGGGAATCTGGTTGAGTTGTTGATGCTCAGTAGTGATTTAAAAATGGGTGTATTTTGCTTACCAGTCCACTGATGCAAAAGAAAACCTTCTGTCTGCAGCGTAACAAACAATGTTTAACTTGCAAACAAGTCTTTACAGATGACTGCTGTTGGGAGTGGAGTAATCAAGTCAGCAATAGCCTGCTGTCCTTGTCTTGGGGTGTGGATTTCTTGCTTGTCAGTCTTCCAGTCCAGACTAGTGACTTGGCATTTTCCAAACTGTACAGTAATGGTCAGTGCCTTTGGATGTTGCTGTCCACAGTAGAAGCATATGAAGTGCATTCTTGTCACTGTAGATTGTGTAGAGGATAAAGGATGGAAGAGTTATAAAGATGAAGTACTGCAGCTCTCATGGTGGCATTACACTGGGACACTATTTCTCCTTTATATTGGATCTCTAGGATTCTGTGTAAAAATATGAGTAATGTTTCCCAAATTCTGTAATTTGGTCCAAGGTATAACTGAGGAATTAAGAAAGAGAATGAGTTACTCCTGCCACAATGTGACCATTGGCAACTTTATTAAAAGTACGGTATGCTAACTTGAAAGCTAGTGTAGGACAACATTGTATACATGCAGAGATTTGTTTCTAGATTGACACTGTTCTTATATAACATGTAACATTTTTGTAAAAAAGTTAACATTTGAGAATGCAAATATTATACTGACATCAATGGATAATGTCATGGCTATGTATAAGGCAACCTGGTTTGATTAATGGCTTTGGGCATTGAAAGAGCCAGGAAAAAAAGGATGGGAATGAGTGACAAATGTCAGCTTGCCTATTCTGGGATAGGATGTTGTGCCTCCTATTTAGCCAAGATACGTGGTGCAAACAGAGCCTTGCAAAGGCCACTGACTGGAAGGAGGGTGTAATGGCTTTCCAAGCTAGTGATGGTAGCTGTTAGGGAACATGTGTGGGGGAGGCCATGTGCATGTCACAGAGAAGGCACTTGAAGCCCCATAGTGATGTGATGCTTCATCTGACACCAGAGGAAGAGTTTTGGGTAAGGACAGGGGAAAATGCCACCATTCTTTGTTCTCAACAATGAAGAGGACCACTGATTAGAGGGAGTGCCTGTCAGCTAGAGCTAGATAGACAATGTCACCTTTGAACCTTGGTCTGAGGGGGTAAGCCAGGCTCGCCTAGCTGTAGTGAAAGGCACTTGCCTCTGTGATGAGCTAACAGATGGTTACAACACAGATGGAGGCACAAAGCACCTGTATAGATGCTTAAATGATAGCACACTCCCTTGACAGCTCTCACCCTGGTCCTAGGTGAAATTCCTGAATAAGGAAACTAATGGGCTGTGTCTGATTGGGGAGGCTTGATGGTTGGCAGGGACTGGAAATAAAAAAACAGAAAAAAATACTGGATATGATCAGAAGGACTTATTGGAAGTTGCTGATAACAGGAATAGCAAATATATGTTTTCTTAAAAAAAATGAAGGTGTAAAGCTGACATGTTTTGCCATTATAAAATGAAGAATCCAGTTCCTGAGTTTTCAGAGACTTGTTCTAATAATTATGGACACATTCTCCACCTGGCTAGATTACTTTCACAAATATGCACCACCAACAAAACCTGATCCATACCACCATTCTATCTGAGGAAATGGCCAGTTGTGCTTTTACTAAGTTTAGGCCATCATGACTAAATTCACCTAATCAGCAACCAGTCAGAACCAAAACATGCTAGATGTGAACAGAAAGTTGTGGTTTGAAGAGAATGGAATCAGTGTTTGACCTCAGATTTCACTTTCTATGATGCCTTACCATCTACCCATGGCCTACTTGTTTGAATGCATATAAGGGTGACCTTGGCAAACAACTATTCCTAGGTGCTGAGGAACACAGACCTGGACTAATCACATAAATCGGAACCTGCAGAGACTAATGTTTTGATCTTTTAATCTGGTAACTCTTAGAGGACCAGATACTCTAGCACAATATTTTGCCAATTTCACAATCTTTCCCTTCCTTCCAAGCCTGCTGTCCCAGCTGCAACTTTGTGACAACCCAGCCTACCTACCTTTTCACTGACTTGCAGGAGGAAGTGGAAACCTTAAAGAGAAAAAGAAACAGCAGTCTCTTTCTGACCTTCAGTGATTGCCAGTCAGTGAGGCCTTGCCTTCTGCAACTTATATCCTTACTTTTATTGGGGGTATTATTATTATTATTATTATTGTTACTACTACTACTAGTACTATTATTTTTTTGGCCATGCTCTTAAGGTGTGCTTGATAGTTAGCCAGTCTGTAAACATCTACTGGATTAGCATGGTGTACTCCCCTCCCTTTCCCACTGTTACCCAGAAAGGCATCACCAGCCTACCTATTTCTTTTTTCTGTGAATATTCCTACTTTTCCTGTATCCTTGCCTATCCATCTTTCTGTTTCTTTGCACTCCTCCGCTGTAGTTATGCTCAGGCAACACCTTTTCTTACAGCACTTTTTATGGTTTGAGTACCTGTGCATTCATTCATTGTTAAGAATCAGCCATAGCCCTTGCTTGTTTCTACCCTATCTGAAGAAAGACAGATTGGCAAATTTAGCTGTAAAGAAAATTGTCATAGCCTTGCATTTATTGGGTTTAAACTACCTATGACAAACATGATTGCTTTAGCTTCTAATCAGATCTAATAAGGACATAGGTCAGACTTGAAAGAAACACAGTACATATCTTACCCTATTGGGTCACATTCTGGGCTACATTATTTTTACTTTATTTATCCTTTGTTGACTGGGTTAGTCCCACTAGGCTAGTGGACTATCTTCAGGGGAGACCTATGGAGGTATTTCTACTACTGGGAGAAACTTGGCCAGGGCATTAGGGGAAATTCCTGTACTCTTTGATAGGTGCAGTGGGATCTTTTAAATCTACCTGAACTGCCCCCAATTCAAGCAGATGGGAATTCAGTTTAACATTTCATCTGAAGGATAGTACACCTAGGAGTGCAGCATTTCCTTAATGCTGCAGTATAGTGTCAGCAACAAAATCACCTGGAGTGGGAATAGAACGTGCAGCCATTTGGTCTTCCAACATGAAAGGCAAATGTACTGCCTTTTGAATCACTGATCACATCTATTACTGGCTAATCCATCATGACAAAATGATTAATTTAGCTTCTAATCAGATCTAATAAGGACATAGGTCAGACTTGGAAGAAACACAGTACATATCTTACCCCATTGGGACACATTCTGGGCTACTTTGTTTTTACTTTGTTTATCCTTTGTTGACCGGGTTAGTCCCACTATGCCTGGATAGCTCACAACAAACCAGATATTATAGCTGCTACTGAGACATGGTTAAAACCCTACATAAAAAATGCCAAATTTCTACCCCCAGGCTATGCTTGTTTAAGATCAGATAGACCCTGCAAAAAAGTATAGGTGTCGCACTCCTATACCCTAACTCCTTCACTACTGTCCCGTATACTAAGTCTATCCCACATTTCTCTACTATGCCAACCTACCCCAATGCCACGTAGACACCAGTATAAGCAAACACTTCTTCCCAACCACCTTTAACGAAACTTTAAAATTTATTAAGTGGGATGCACTAAAACTTCTTCCCCTTGATGATGCTATTGAGTTCTTTAACTTAACACTTCTCAAGATCCTAAACCATCTAGCTCCACTCCAAAAAGAGAGTTAAAACTAATCATGCCAGCTGGCTTACTAGACCCACTAAAAAACTCATGACTACTAGGGTCAAAGCATAGAAATTATGGCAAAAAATAAAAATCCCTCCTACTTCATACAATATAAACGACTCTGCAACCAAGTAAAGTGCCTAATCATTAAAAATAAAAAAAGAACACTACATTAATCTACAAAGTCACCATAATCAAAACCCTAACACCGTCTAGATTGCCATCAATTGTTTACTAAACCCAGGCTCAACTAATGATCCTTGTCCAAATCCAGGTAAAACAGCCACTGAAATAGTCTCACTCTTCAACTCATACTTCATCAATACCATAGCTAATCTTAGTGCCACCATTCCATGAATCAACTCTGGTCCTTCAAATCCATCCATACAAAATACATTTACTTCCTCTTCACCCAATTTTTCTTTCTCATCTATATCTACTGCCAGTATAAAAAAACTGCTCCTTAAAATCAAACCAGGGACAAACACCCCTGACAACCTATCTCCAGACTCCTTACAAATAGCTGCTAACTCTATTGCTTATCCCATTAGCTTACTTCTAAATAACATCTCTTCAGGAGTCTCACATACCTACAGTTTGGAAAAAGGCAATTATTCTCCCTCTTCATAAAGGTTGGAACAACTCAGACATATCCAACTTTCGACCTGTCACTATCCTCTCACCCATCTCTAACATCATGGAAAAATGCATCCATACCCAACTTCTTAAATATCTGCTTCACAACCAAATCCTTTCTCCCACTCAGCTTGGTTTTAGGCCAGGTCACAGCACCTCTACAGCTCTTATATCCTTCTTGGAGTCAGTTAACCGGGCCAGAGATGCTGGTAAAATAGTTTCCTCATTCTTTCTTGACCTTTCTAAAGCTTTTGATATGGTCTCCCATCCTCTGCTTCTCACTAAACACTCTAACTTAGGCATCTCACTCCCAACCCTAAACCTGTTCTCAAACTACCTCACAAGTAGGCAACAATCAACTAAGTGGCAACATTTTTTCTCTACTTTCCTTAACACATCCACAGGTGTTCCCCATGGATCCATACTAGGGCCCCTACTGTTCAGCATTTTTATCAACAACTTCCACAACACTGTTAGTCATGGAACTGTCATCCAATACACAGATGACTCAGCCATCATCTGCACTGCCAACTCTACAAATGAACTACAGCAACTCACCCAAAGTGCCCTTACATCTACAGAAATATGGATGACCAATAATATCTCACCCTAAATCCCAACAAAACTAAACTTGTACTATTTTCTCCTAAAAAAAACTTCCCTAAACAAGGATGATTCACTTTTCATTCTGAAAATAACATTATCATTGAGGCTCTACTATATACAAAACTACTAGGTGTCGTCATAGATGAAAACCTAAAATTTGACCTGCATATTCACAGCAATATCCAAAACACATCAAAAACAGGGCATGCTCTATAGGCACAAATACTTCCTCAACTTCTTTGCAAAATTATCCGTAGCTTCTTCCTTTCTGTTGCCCTCTCCTCTGTATGGTGCCCCTCTCCTTACCAGCATCCATTCTTTGAAATCCAAATTTGATATGTGCTACAACAAAACTGCTAAATTCATAACCAATGCAAAATATTCATCTCACCATTGTTCCTTGCTACACCTACTAAACTGGCTAGAACTCCCACATTATCTTAATTAAAATTCACAACTGCACACAAAATTATATACAAACCCGCAAATTGCCCTGCCCTTACTTTTCTACTTACAAAGTACCATCCAAACAGACCTCTCCAATCAGAAAACCAACTGCTCCTTAACGTATTAAAATCAAGCCTTTCAGCTGGACAAATGCTCTACTCCTTTACTGTTGCAGCCTCCCAACCTCAATCAGGACTATCAGCAATGCTACTCTTTAAAAAATCCCTGAGACTGCACCTTTTCTCTCTTTGGCAATGCACATGTGCCACAGCTGTACCTCCCAAAACCTGACTCCCTCTTCCAATACTATTGTTTACACCTTTATTATTTAGTACTCTGGTTTAAATTTTCTATTGCAAATCACCCACTTAACTGTCTGTTGTAGTTGCTCACCTATATTTAAGCAGCAGACATCATAACTAATTGTTATTCTTACTAAGGTTGCTTGAACCTAAGCTGCTGACATGGGTTATTACACAGACCAAAATATCCTTGATATTGTTATTTACTATTGTAAGCACATTTTTACCTTGCTTATTCAATTGTCACTCAACAATAACAACATCCTATGGTACTGAACTGTTACTCCTATAATGTATGTAACTGATAATGTTGATCTATTGTCTGTGTTTTTCTTGTGGAGCTTTTCTCCCCGGGCCTCCACTGAAAATGGGCTTACTATGGCCCACTGGACCATCCCAGTAAACAAATGCAAATAAATAAATAACTTGGAGGCACGTAGGGGCTGGTCTTAACAGTCGACTGTTTCTTCCTCTATTTGTTTAAGTCAGCAAATATAGGGTAGTCCCACAGTTTTTGAATTCACTTGGACTAACATTTCGCTCCTTATATTTGCCACCTTGGCGGACTGGATGTCCTAGCTTCATATTGTCCATATTTTGTCTTCCGCTTTCATAGAAACATGGCCTTTCACTATAGGTGAGTGACATGTTCATCCCACCCAAGCACATCACTGCATTATGGTCTTCATACCTCCACCTAATATCTGACCGTTATTCATCTAAATCTCTCTCAACTCTACTCCATCGGCTCCATGTAGTATCATTGCCTTCGGAAAACATTCAACAGCCTTACCACAGTCATTACAGCTCTTTGGCTTCCTTCCACTGCAGCCTTTGAATTCTTTCAGGCCACACTGATATCTCTTGAGAACATTGTTCAATTTTTTTCTCCTCATTTCCACTTTATTCTGCATTTCAAATAATTTAAAGGAAGCACTGTAATGTCAATGTGTGTGTATCTTTTGAGAACATTTATTTTTTTTCCTCGTTTGCAAATATTCTAAGCAGTCAAAAAGTTTTCTTGTAATACCAATATTTGTGTGTGTGTGTGTGTGTGTGTGTGTGTGTGTGTGTGTGTATAGATATATATATATATATATATATATATATATATATATATATATATATATATATATATATATACATATCTATATATATCTATATATATATATATATATATATATATATACATATACATATCTATATATATCTATATATATATATATATATATATATATATATATATATATATATATATATCTATATATCTATATACATATCTATATATATATATATATATATATATATATATATATATATATATATATATATATATATATATATATATATATATATATATATATATGTAGAGGAAAGCACTTAACTGTTTGTGGAATAAAGTTGGTGTCCTTTGGAGTGCTCACGTTCTTCTAGTTATTCTGTGGTTTGCTGAGTTCTGTTTTCGTGGTTTGGTATCTACAGGAGGATGGACGAGCACATTTCCAATCAGGACATTTTCAAATTATTACAACAAATTAATGACCAGTTGGGAGAACATACAACTCAGATCAAAAGCCTGATGGATAGACCAGCTGGTGGTGTTTCTTTTGGGAGCTTGGACATCCCTTTAACCCAACCAACCCCAAGCTTCTTTGACTTACAGTCGGAGAGGCCCCTTGAAATAGAGGGGAGTCAGGCGAGTGGACATATTAAAAGTAATGAATTTATGCAAAACATTCCTATGGGATTACAAAGTTTTATTAATGTTTCTAGTGGGTTTTTGAATCAATGGAAAGAAAACCAATTTTCTTTTGGTGGTAATGGAGAACGTGCTGCCTCTGAACAACAGTCTAGTTTAGGTGAGAAGCTAAAACAATTTGAAAAAGATTTGCTGGTGTTTAAGAAACTGCAGCTTGAGAATGCTTATTTAAATAAGAACATTGAATTAAAACAGGTGCCCCGTGGTTTAAGAATGTGGAGATATCCTAATGGGGTAAAGTCCAATAAGGACTTTTTAAATGATGTGCATTCATTGTTTGATAGGACGGGACTTGATCTTATGGCCTTAATGATTAAATATAACAGAATTAAAATGAACAATATTGCAAATATTTAGAGGATTTGGACCATTCTATTAAGGCTGACAATGAGTTTAATAATGGTAAAAATCTTGCTTTATATCAAAATATTCACATTCAAATTAACTCCATTTGCAATACAATTTATGGGCGGAAAGAGAACAAGTTAAAAAGAGATATAAAAGAATATCAGCAGGATCACATGTATCCCTTTTCGAGAGGGTTTGACCAGCAGGGGCGGAGTTTGGAAGTGGGTAATGAAGAGGAAGTGACGAGTGAAGATTATAACCGCCAGCGAGGGAGATTGCAATGTACCAACTCAGCAGTTATTCAAGAAGAAGTAAGGCGATCGGATCACCTTAGAGACAAGGGAAGTGTAACGAACGCTTCTTCCTCCTCCTTTTCACATTCTGGTAGGGGTCGGCAACAGGAGTTGGTACAGCGGGCGAGGCCTAAAGGCCCAAGGACAAAAAACTACTAAAATATGGCGAACATCCGGTGCCGCCACTTTTGGTTTCCCTGAGTCGTAGTGGTGGTAATTGTGAGCATATGGCTCCAACTGTGGACATTAACAAGGAACCAAACATAGATGGTGTGGTTTATACAACTGGGAAAGTTGCTGAACTCAAAGGTACTGTTTTAATTGATGTGAATGCTGTGGCTAGTAACACCGTCAAAAATATGGGCATAACATTTGAAATGTCGAATTATGTGTTAGACTATCAATCAAATGGGGGGGGTGTATACATTATAAAGCAATTGAAAATCTTGACACGTATGATGTTGAAACAAATGTAAAAGGTTACAAAATGGGAAACGCTAATGTTCAAATGCATAGTGATTCATCTAATGCCATTTTTGATAGTGGGGTTATGGCGTGTGAGACCTATGTTGGTTGTGTTGTTAGACGTGATTGTGGTTTATATGGCACTGAAAATGAAAAAATTGACAGTAAGGATATGGGCGATGGCAGTCCCATACAAATGGACCCTGACCTAGATGTTTGGGAGGTTGGACACAATGTTGGTGAGGAAAAACATAAGGGTGGTTGTCAGGAGATTAATAACACCCTTATGGAATTATCTGTTTATTCCAACCTTAACCAGGAGATTTTGTCCAATAATACCATTGGAAATAATTTAAATGGTATAGAACAGGTTGTAAATGAGCCCGGTTTGGTAATTGTTGATGAAGCAAGTAGGTATTACATGGTAGTAACCAATAGTACTGACAACCAGGGTGATGAAATGTTAGGTATACTGGTGGATTGTTTGGAAAAACAGCTTGAATTTAACATGGTGGGCCCCGAGATAGTGACCAATACCAAATATGTGGAGCGTGCTGATTTTTTAGCAAAAGGTTTCACGTTTGTCCCATGTAGAAATGGGAATCTGATGGAGTCCCTTATTGCTTTAAAGAAATACACAAGAAAATTAAATTTAAAAATTTGGCCATGATACAAATATGGGGGGGGTCAGTCAAAAGGAAAATGTAAAAAAACTAGTACTTTTAATCCGCCCTTAAATAAAATGGTGGAATTGTTTGAAAAAGTTGTGAAAAAGAAATAAGGAAAAGGTATAGGTACAACACGCAGGCTGATTATTTGACTTTAACAGAAGAAGGAAAAACAACTCATGCTGCAACTAGTTAAAGACCCCACCATCAGATTTATGAAGCCTGACAAAGGCAGTGGGGTAGTGGTCATAAAGAGAGGTGATTATTTAGATGGCATGAGTAATATTTTAATGAAGGATTCATATAATGAAATTTCTTTTAATGAAATTATGGTGGCATACAGAAAGATTGATTTGGCATTGGATGCCATGGTTTTCCAGGGCCAGATCGATGTGGATGAGTATCATTATCTTAAAAATTAGTATCCTAGGGTGCCAAACATATTTGGCATACCTAAGATACACAAAGGGTTAGTTAATATGAAATTTTGGCCCATAGTGTTCAGTAAAAGAAGTAAAACTCATTTTATTTCCAAGTATTTGGATGTTTTGATGCAAAAAGCTTTTTCCTTTTTTGAATATATTAGTAAGGACTCTTGGCATTTCATTAACAAGTTAAAAGGTATTGAACTAACAAATTATGTTTTTTGGTTACTATTGATGTAGTAAACTTGTTTTCTGTTATTCCCCAAGGTATAGGGACAATGTGGTTGGAACAACAGCTTCATAAAACTAAAATGTTTGATCAAGATGAGATTAACAAAATAATTGTTTTAATGGATCTAGTGTTAAGGAACAACTACATATGGTTTGAAGGGATATATTATAAACAAGTTAAAGGAGTAGCAATGGGGGCCGCCTGTGCCCCCATTTTTGCTAATCTTATAATGTCATACTGGGAACAGGAGTACTTATTTAACAGCCAGCATAGGGGCCACATTATACACTATACCAGGTTTCTGGACAATTTATTCCTGATTTGGAAAGGTACAGAGGACAGCCTTAAGGAATTTTTAATATATATTAATAGAACTGTATAGTTTTTCAAATTTACTTTTGAATACAACAATGAACATATTATTTATTTAGATGTTGATTTAACCATTGATTATGCCCAGAATTTTTTTTAACTAAAATACATAGGAAAAAAAAACTTTTCTAATTCATACTTAGATTATGGGAGTTGCCACTCCGAATATCAGAAAAAAGGAGTGGTAAAAGGTCAATTGATAAGGGCAGCTAGGATGGTTAGTTCAGAAGCTGATCTTTTGATTGAGTTGGATTTTATTTGTAACATGTTCAAGCAAAGGGGATATCCTGGCTGGCTTTTGGAAAATTTAACCAAAGAGGTTATTTTTAAGCATAGGCATGGGGTATACAAACCAATTTTGAGTTTTGGATTCGCTAGAAATACTAGTTGTGGGAAATTAATGGATGATTTAACTTGTCTCTGGTGCTTACATATAATGGGATGGCTAACTCCATTATTGAGGTGTTAAATGACCATTGGGAAATTTTGAAGTGTGATGCAGGTATAGGTTCTATACTTGGAAAACACCCCAAGTATGTTTTTAGAAGAGATAAATGTATCAAGAACATTCTTGAGGGGGTGAGACCTACAAATAAGACAAATAGAAGAGTGGGGAATTTTAAATGTAATGCCTGCTCTTTTTGTCCATCCATATTTGAAACTGGGGACTATGTTAAAATGAATGGACGAAGGTTGCATATTGGGGGCCATTACAATTGTAATAACAAAAGGGTGATTTATATGGCTAAATGTCAGAAATGTCCCATTTTCTATATAGGTAAAACTAGTAGGAAATTAAAAATTAGAATGGGAGAACATTTAGGTGACATTAGGCATGGTAGGGTAACCAGTGCATTATTGAGAACCATAAGTGAACATACCACACATTGCTTTAAATTTTTGGTCTTGCAACACCTCAATGAGGATGAAAAAGGGGGTATTTTGGATGTACATTTAGATGTATTGGAATTAAAATGGCAATAGTTTATGGATGCCTCTAGGTATCCAGGCATTAATGAAATCATTAGTATTGCCAGTATTCTTAAACTTGATCAAATCTCATGTTAGTTTTTTGGAGAACCTAGTTTTTAGGAACATTTTTGGTTTGTCAATTTATGTAAACACATTTTTAACATAAAACAATGTAACATTTTGTTAAACCTTGTTTTTAAGATTTTTAAATATGTGGTGGTGAATCATGTTATATTGGAAGCTATGATATTGCTTTAAGGATTTTAATTGTTTCTTAACTGAATAATTTATGGGTGTATTTAACTTGGTTGGGTAAGGTTATGATTTTTGTTCTGAGGAAGTCTCTGTAGTGGAGAGGAAAGCGCTTAACTGTTTGTGGAATAAAGTTGGTTTCCTTTGGAGTGCTCACGTTCTTCTAGTTAAAACCACAAAACACACAAACTTAAAAAATAAATAAATAAAATGAGCACAGGCTGGATCAGGCACACAAACCACAAAGATTTATTGAGATGAGTGCTTTTGTCTGGTGTACATCACCAGACTTCTTCAGACAAATGGAAATACCATTGTTACTTCTTATATACTAGCAGCTGATACAGACACATCGTTGAAAAGAACACACACCTAATTCATCTTTAAAAAGGCATTGCAACAATTAAAATCTAGAAATGGATCAGTTAAACACTGAACTCTTATACATTACTCAAATTTATTCACAATTAATAAATATGCTTACATAAAAACACTTACTATATGCATAAAAATGAACTTATACAACCTAAATAATTTCATCTGTCATAAACTTTTAACTTTAATGAACTGGTAATGGATACTAGTTCATTTAAACCAGGGGGCAACTAGCATTAGTGAAAATCTGCCACCATGTGTCCCTGGTCTCTAAATAAACCTTCCAGGGTCCTCCCCTATTATGGTGTTTCACCTGCTCTAAGACTACAAATTTGAAAGTGTGTTGGGGGTGAATCTTGATATGCTATGTCATGCATTCTTTCATTGGCCTGTCTAATTTCGTAAGTATGCTCATATATCCTCTGTGCCAACTTACGTTGGGTTTTACCTATGTAAAATGCCGGGCACTCCTTACACTGAGCCAGGTAAACCACTGCTTGGGAATTACAGTTGGATTTTCCCCTTATATTTATCCTTTTATCACCCACTTGAACGTGAGTTGTAAGCAAAATGTGATTACATTGTGAGCACATATTACAGGCTGTCATTTTGCCCTGAATCCTGCTCTTGTCATGTCTCTCCAGAATTCCTTTTAAATTCTGGCCTCTTTTGTTCACCAAATTCGGATGATCCCCCAGGGTATTACCCAAATTTTCCTGTAAAATATAGTTCCAATTTTTTCTGACAATGTCCTGAATGATCGTCATGTCCCTAGAAAAGACTGTCACAAAAGGACAAAAAAGGTTACCCTGTCCTGGTACTATATTTTTATTTGTTTTGTTAATATTATTATCATCATTGTTTTTGTCCCTGCAATTATTACTGCTCGACCTAGGCATATCCTGGTTAGCTGTCCCTTGTACATGTAGCTGAGATTCAATTACTCGAATAACTTTGTGTTCAATAACATTTCTATTCATATTCAAAATTGGTTTGTATACCCATGTTTGCCACTTGAAAATAACTTCCCTCTTGATATTATCAATCAACCTAGATGGGTAATCTCTCTCCCTAAACATACTAGTCATCTTTTTACATTCATCCAAGAAGTCTTAGTACTCCGAGACCATTCGGGCAGCTCTGACTAATTGTCCTTTAATAATCTCCCTTTTTACATATATGGGGTGATTACTAGTAAAGTGCAAAATACTGTTGGAATAGGAAGGTTTCCTGAAAATAGTAGACTTTATGCCCCCATCATGCTTCTTAGTTACTGTCACATCCAAATAAGAAATTTTGTTACTGTCATATTCATACGTGAAGTTCAAAAATAGAGTACTCATATTGATATATTCCAGAAAACTAGAAATCAGATCACAAGGCCCGTTCCATGCTACAAACAAATCTTCCAGATATCTGACATATAAGTACATATGTTTGTAAAAAGGAGATGGGAATAATATAGTCATCTCCCACCGGGCCATTACAATATTGGCAAATAAGGGGCCACATGCTGACCCCATGGCCACACCCTCCACTTGCTTGAAATAGTGGCCTTCAGAGAAAATGTAATTATTTTTTGATACAATTTCCATGAGTTGTGTGTATACATTCACTGCATCTTGATGGAATCCTAATTCTCCCAACAAAAATTCAGAAAACTAGTCTAACCCAGTGTCATGGGGAATACAGCTGTACAAATCTTTCACATCTATTGTTAGAAAAATACCTTCCCCAAATTGATCCAACCTATTGCACATATCCAAAAATGTCCAGGAATCACGACAAATATAAGACACCCCTGACAATCCCTGCTTGAGATTTAAGTCCAAGTATTTAGCTATATAGCTTGTCTTGGATGACCCAGAATCAGCTAGAAGGCGTAATGGGGGGTTAGTCAAGTCCTTATGAATTTTCGGAACTCCAAAAATTGAAGAGGTTTTGGGATGCTCAGTCATCATGTAATTATATTCATCTACCACTATTTGACCTTGCATCACTATGTCATATAATTCCCAATCTATCCTACTGTAGGAAATGTTGACCTCATTTATTGACGCCTCACAGTTAGTATCACTGTATAACATATTAAACATTTTTTGCATATAATCGTCCCTAGTCATGATAACAATTCCTCCCCCTTTGTCTGGTTGCATAAACCTTATGTCTACATGTTTAAGCTCTGTCAAGACAACATTCTCTTCCTTTGTTAGGTTATTACCAATCTGATTATAATTTAAGTAATGTCGAAAACTTATTTCACAAGACAATTCAGACTCTCGTAGAACTGGGTGTACCTCAGAGTTATATGTACTAGGCATCCTAATATTTCTAACATTGTCAACATTACTATTAGAAATGACATCATTTCTATGCAGATATTTCAAGTTTAAATTTCTCATATACACCTTCAAATCACGTATCAAATTTGTAACATCAGTTTTATTTCCCGGTACAAAATTACCCCGCTTACATAATAAGTTAGCATGTTCACTAGAAAATTCAATGTTGGTGTAATTATACACGCTGAAATCATTAGCTGTATTTAAAATAATTTTAAATGCTGGTATGACAGTCACCTCTGAAACTTGTTCCTGTTGTTAGGAGGGCCCCTCTTCCATTTCCCTAGTACATAGGGGCTCCAATTCCCCTGCTTTCGATTTTTCAGTCTCTCCCACCTCCTCACCACTGGTGAATCCAAAGGGTCCACGGCCTCATTGTTGTTGTTCTACCCATTTACTACTGCTGCACCTGAACCATTGTTCGTTGAGGCATGATTATCTTGTATTGCTGGTGGTGGTCGATAAGTTGTACCATTCTGGTAAGCTCATTTGTCCCTTTCAAGCTTTTTAGCTTTCTGGTTCAAAATAGATGCCACCATACCATCCACCTCCCTAAACACAGCCTCATACTGTGCTTTACAGCTTTCTAAAAAGCCTAAATTATGACTAGATATATCCAATTCCCTGATCTCGGCATACAAGGAATCAGGACCAATTTTGTTATACTTAGATAAGAGCTCCATGAGCTCACATCTGTGCTGGCCAAACATACCAAGTAGCTCCAAATGCAGGGGTGATTGTTCCACCAAACCGGTGGGATATCTCCAGTTCCTTTGTCTTTTTTGGGACTTATTTTAATTTCAAGCATTCAGTGAAATATAAGTTTTCTTGTTGTAACGTCGTATATTTAATGAGTTTGTCCTGGAATTCACTCAGTTTAAGTAAAATAGGTGAAACGTTACCTCCGGACATCGCAACAGTTGATACATCCTTGCATAGCCAGGAATCAAGTGTAGATGTTATTGGTCTCCCTCTGTTTACTGAAATGCTAATATTGTTCCCAAAATCATTAGAAGTAGAAGTCACCATATTCTGGAAACAAGGCACAGGTTCATTACCAAACTGTTTCAAAACTTCAGGGGTAAGCCGATAATCCACATCCGATCAGCCCCTTCCATTTTCTTCTTTTGGAAGCAGCTGCTGGACTAGTGCTGTGAGATTCTTCACTGATTCAGATAGTAATCTGAATTCAGCATGTGTGACACCAATATCTTGGTTGTTGCCTTCAGACATAGTACTCCAACTTCCTGATACTGGTAAAACCACAAAACACACAAACTTAAAAAATAAATAAATAAAATGAGCACAGGCTGAATCAGGCACACAAACCCCAAAGATTTATTGAGATGAGCACTTTCATCTGGTGTACATCACCAGACTTCTTCAGACAAATGAAAATACCATCATTACTTCTTATATACTAGCAGCTGATACAGACACATTTGAAAAGAACACACACCTAATTAATCTTTAAAATGACATTGCAACAATTAAAATCTAGAAACAGATTCATAAAACACTGAACTCTTTTATACATTACTCAAATTTATTCGTCGGGGATCGTCCGAAGTAATGATGATATTTTCATTTGTCTGAAGAAGTCTGGTGATGTACACCAGACGAAAGTGCTCATCTCAATAAATCTTTGTAGTTTTTGTGCCTGATCCAGCCTGTGCTCATTATAGTCTGGGATTCAGCCAGTACTCACTGTGCTAAAGACTTAAAAAACTTCCTTGCACAGAGAAAAATAGATCAAATAATGATTCCCGCAGGAATGACTACCTATCTCCAGACTTGTTATTGCAATAAACAAGCCATTCAAGGAACATTTGTGCATGGAACTCAATGACTACATTGAAAATAGAATGGAGAGAAATCAACGTGGAAATTTTCTGAAGCCTAGCCTGCAAGAGGTCGTGACTTGGGTGAAGAATTCATGGGATAAAGTCACTGACAGCTGTGTTGCCGATGTACTACGAGCAGGCTACATTGACAAACAGTATTCATTTAAGGAGATCTGTATTGCTAGGCATGACAGACTGGGGCCAATGGTTCTACAGGAAATGGAGTCACAAGAAATTCAGGCTGGAATTCGGGGGTTGGAGACTTTTGACAATGTTCCAGATGAAGATGACATAAATGTATTTGAATAACTTTTCTATTAACGGGGTTTCAGAATGGACTGCTTCTGCTCTCAGCTGCCAGCATGTTCTTGTCAGTTTTTTGACTTTATTGTATTAAGGTAACATTTCATTATCAAGGGGTAATTACAAAGTAAGGCCACTAGTTCCCAGACTTCATTTTTATGACTTTCCATCATTCTTCTCTTATGGTTTGGGTAAGGGATAAAGAAAGCATCACCACTCAAAAAAGTGGCAGTTATTCACCTGTTTTATTCCCCTCCTCCAATACACATGTATTGAGATTTTTCTGCACTTTCTGTTAAGCATGAAATATTGCACTGTGAAAGCCAAGGTGTAGATATTCTGAAGTTGAAATGTTTGTTGCACTGTTTATGTAAAATTCTCATACAACTGTTAACGCGTTACCTAGAACTGTTGCCCAGTAACAGAAAGGTACCAAATAAATGTCCATTTGTGTACATGAATAAATGTCGATTTGTGTACATGATTAAATGTCGATTTTTGTACATGAATAAATGAATAAATGTAGATTATTGTATGGGGGGGTGGTAAATAAGGCATCCCCTGATAATAAGCCCTAATGCTTATTTCGGCGGGGGAAAAGTATAAGACCTGGTCTTATTTTCAGGGAAATATGGTATCTCTGCCAATGGGCAATGTCCTGAGCCTGTCCTAAATTGCATTACATGTGTTATTACATATGGTAATGTAGCGGCTTTTACTGACTATGGGGACCCATCCAGCTTTTGCTTAATTGCCTCTATATGTGCTCCTTTAGCTGTTTTCACAGGCTGTGAGCAGTCTCAGACTGATGCTTCATTGTACCTATATGTATGGCTGCGCATTTTCACTGTTGTGTATGTGTCACCTATACCCCTGTGTGACAGCTAGTATATCCCTTTTGTCTTTCAATGTGGGCAGTGCAAGAGGAGAATAATGCTAACTACTGTAGGAGTAGCAGACATTTTCAGCACAGCAGGGTGCATGGGACTCTTACAGCCTCACATGTACTTAAATTGTTGTACCATGTGTAGACTTTCCTAAATAATGTTAACCTTCCTCTACTTTCTGTCTCCTTACTACAAGTCATGATGGTATAAATGAGGTGAAAGAATATCTGCCAATGTCAGAGACAGCTGCTGGGGTGTGGGGGGGTATCTGGCCAAGAAGTGTTTTGGATCATCTTAGGCAGGGATCCCACCCAAATCACCTGCCCCTACCCAGCCACAGCTGGATTGGGTTGTTGGGATAACAGTTGATGGGACATTGATTGGACGGCGCAGTTGTAGCATTACTGCCTTACAGCAAGTGTTCTCCAGTTTGATTCTCGGCTGGAGTGCCTTCTGTGCGGAGTCTGCATGTCCTCCCTGCATTCGTGTGAGTTTTCTCCGGGTACTTCGGTTTCCTCCCACATTACAAAGACATATGTCTGAACCATTTTCCCCCGGGCCTCCACTGAAAATTGGCTTTGTTCCAAGTCAGACTTTCCCGGTAAACAAATGTTAAATAAATAAATAAATAAATAAATAAATTGACACACTGTGTCACTGCCCATCAGCCTTTCTTGCAACCATGTTTTGTTTTTTTTCTTGCTATGCCAAAAGTAACAACTCAAAATTATTGTACTACACTACCAACTGTTTATCAAAGTTTATAGAAGTTCTTATTACTCTAAGTTTAATATTTGTCTATATATTTATTTTTTTAATCTTGTAACATTGTTTAATTTGATACTTGAAAGTTGTTTGTCATCTGTCTATATCTTATTGTTTAATTGTGGAGCTTTTGTCCCCGGGCCTCCACTGAAAATGGGTTACTTACCCAGTGGACTTTCCCGGTTAACAAATGTCAATAAATAAATAAATGAATAAATAATATTCTCAAATTCATTTGACTGGTCCCTGCCTTTGGGCTTCCAGAATGTAATGTAGTTCATGCCACTGTCACCAGGATACAGTACTGGATCTTCTAATGGCTATTAACATCACTCTGGGCTAATCATGGCTGCACCTCTCCGTATCAACAGCCATCTTTCGATGTGTGTGTCTTTGTGTGTATACCAGATGTCCCTCTCCCAGTGTGTGACAGTCTACCCCATTTGTTGATGCTATTTCATAACTGTTTGCAGGACCCCACTATCTTCCCTCCCCAGAATTTCCTGTCCTGTTGCCATTTCCCCTTTCCTATCATCCCTTTTGTCTCTATATAAAGAGACCTGATGATAACTAACATAAGTTTTTCTATTTGTTTACCATTTAGTCTGTACTGTACTAGGTGTACTTTGTGATTTTTAGAAGCTATTTGCAATCTCATGTTTTTTTCTGTACTTGTAAATTTTGTTTAAATAACTGTTTTATGTCACTGTAGTTATGTGTTTGAGTGTTATGTGTTTGTGGAGCTTTTCTCCCCTGGTGTCCACTGAAAAAGGGCTTCGACCTAGCTGGACTAACCCGGTCAATAATTGTCAAATAAATAATAAATAAATAAATAATGGAGGACATATCCTCAGAATAGCATTGTTCCCTAATTCCCCATCTGTGTTTCCCTTCTGTTGTTGTGTCTTTCGGCTTTTCCCGGTTAGGGGTCGCCACAGCAGAACTCTGGTCCGCTAATGATTGGCAGATAGATTTTTACGTGCCGAGTTGCCAGCCCTGACGCACAACCTTCAACGAAGGTACTCCCATTCACGCATGTCTCCACGCAGAAGACGCTCTAGCTGAGAATAAAACCGGATAGCGTCTTACTGTGAGGCGACAACGCTACTGCAGCAACACCACCGCTGTACCTCTGTTTATTATTAATCCTCTTTCATACCATTCTACGAGTATATCCCCTTTCCGCCACTTTCATAGAGCAAATAAGGTATCCATCTTGCTGGATTGGTCTTTAACCTATGCTATATGCTGATGTTACAAAGTGTCTAGTGGGAGTCTGACACAGCAAGCGCTGATTCATACTATCTGATGCGGGCTAGGTACCCATTCTTGCAAGAGTCCACAAAGCAGATGATACTACTGCCTTGCTGCATTATGTAGCTATTCTGCACCACTCAGTTGTGATTATGTTTATGTCCTGTGCCATTTACTCACCCTGAAGTTTAACTTGCTGCCTACCCATGCAACCTGTCTATGCTTAGTTATTCATGTCTACTTTACACAATGATGTATTCTGACTATGGTTCTCATTCTGTATCTGTATAGACCAACTGCTTTTAAACAATAACTTTCATAAAACTTATAGGGAGAGGTAGGTTATACTTTTTTCTCCCATAGTGATGGTTTATTGTATTATAGATAGCTCTTCTGCTTAATCACAAGTGCTTGAAATGGAGGAATTCAAGTAATGTACTTGAAAGATGCCACTTTTCTGCTACTTTATCTTTAGAGTATCTTGTAAAAAAATGAAAACTAATTTTATTTCATTCAGAATTGTTTAGTGTTCCCTGTGTTTCCAGTTCAGGATGTAGATCAGATTCCATTTTCTGTTACTTTGCTGATGTTTTGCAATTTTTTCTTCTTGTCCCTATACCTCATGGGTTTTCTTGTATTGCCCTGATGTCCTTCAAGGATGCATCTGCAGTCCTTACAAATGGGTTGTCCTGTCGTCAGGCAGCCCTTCGGTCGGCCGGATTCCAAAGTCTGGGTCTGGCCTCGGCTGGTGTCGCACTTCACCTGACGTCATAGCTGCAGTTATTCGGGTATAAAGGCATCAGCCGATGCCATTTTCCCCAGTCTTTCTTGCCACGTGGCGCCCGAAGCAGAAGCTGTTCGCAAGTGCCGGTCGGTCAGAACCAGAGATTACTACTACCGAATACTTCTACTACTACCGAAGACTTCTAAAAAGCTAAGTACCCCGTTGGGGACTCTTTCTTGCCTCAGCCGATGTCAGAAAAAGTGAATAACTGTTTAAATTGTGGGAAACAAATACCTCATAAAGATTTCCACTCTTACTGCTTACCTTGCTTAGGCCCAGACCACGACGTAGCAGCTTGTCTAGCCTGTGCTTCTTTCAACCGACGAACGCTTAGACGTCGGTCTGAATTTGCTGAAGAGTTTTTCGGCTCCGCTTTTGCTTACATTATGCCGTCAGATACTCCGACTACGCAAATTTCTAAAAAACGCAAGGAAAGGGACCGACACGCGTCCGCGGTTTCGCTGAAACCGCGGTTAAGCCAATGAGTGTCTCGGTTTCGCTGAAACCGAGTCCACGGTTCTTCCTTCGGGCGAAAGCTTGCCACTTACCGAGGCCTCATCCAGCTTGGCTGAATCTGCTACTGAAATCCCACCTGCTCCTGCAGGTTCACAGGATTTATCAGATACTATCCCTTTGGATATTTCTACCCCTGCACGTGGAGCTGCTAGGCCTCCTGCATCCATGTCGATTAAGGCCTTTGCCAGGGCTAAAGCAGCAAAAACTACCAAAACTGTGCCTGCTAAGATCCCCTCTCACAGGCCCAGTTCTAGTTCACAAATGCTTAGTCTAGCAGAGTATCTCGTTTCTTTGATCCGGGGATCCCTAACACATCCAGACAGGGCCTCTCACCCACCTCCAGAGAAGAAGTCTAGAGTAGAGCCCCCTGAGCCAGTTTCTTCAGATGGCTCCTCTAATGAATCAGATAATTCAGACCCTCCAGAGGCCCCTTTTTCTCCTTATGAGGACTCTGATGCAGAAGAGTCCATTCCTTCTGCCTCTCCGCCTGAGGAATTTTCCTTTGGGGAAACCTTGCATGCTATGAGGGAACAATTTCAATGGCAGGGCCAAGATTTTTCAGACTCTAGGAAAAGGCTTAGAACCTTTTTGCATTTGCCACAGCATAGGCCTTTAGCCATTCCTCCAGTACTTACTGTTGTGGATGATGCTTTTAATGATGCTTGTACTGCTCCTGATTCTCTTCCTCCGGCCCCTGCTAAGCCTGATAGGTACTACAGGGTTCCGGACACACATTATCATTTGTATAAGGCCCCTTTTGCAGATCCCGAAACTATCTCCCAGGGACCCAAGGCTGTAGCAGCTACCTCTACCAAAAACCCCCTCCCCTCTGAAAGGGAATCTAGGGCTTTAGAGAGATGGGGTAAAAAAGTTTACACTTCTGCTACTCTTTCAGCTAGGGCCTTGAACTGTCAATTCCACATGATCCAGTATCAAGAATTTATGTTAGACCAGTTAACTAAAAAGCTGTCCTCGGATGAACCATTAGACAAAAAATCTGTTCAGGAAATGGTACATAACATTCAGCAGGTCAGTAACCATTCCTTAAAATGTGGCTATGATGCACTGGAGGCTTCCTTTAGATCAGCCATGACTGGCACAGTGATCAGAAGACATGCATGGTTAAAAGAGCAGGCCTTACCAGATCATGTTAAATCAAAGCTACTGGATGCGCCCATGGACAATATCAATTTGTTTGGCTCTCCTGCACAACAGGTGCTGAAGAAGATGGAAGAGAAGGCAAAATCTGTCCAGACAGTCAAAGATTTCTTACAGGTCCAACCTCCAAGGTTTAGCAGGAATTGGCCCTCCAAAAATTGGTCCTTTCCAGACACCTCCAAAGCTCAGAGAGGCAGGAATAGGCGCTCAAGAGGCAGGGGTCAATCCAGAGGTGCCTACAGGGGACGTCAGTGGCAGGCTAACAACCAGCGAGGTACAGCCACAGATACAGCCACCACCATGACTACAGGACAATCACAGTGACTTGGCTCTAGCACCGCCTACCAGGGAACAACTAGAAGCACCCTTAGGCGGAAAGCTAGCCTTATTTTCAGTAAACTGGCATTACATCACAGGAGACAAGTGGATTTTGCAGACAATAGACCAAGGTTACAGGTTTCACTTCCATACTCTACCAAGGAAGAGAGGAATGCCAAACCTACCTCCAAATCAAAAGGCAGAAGTTCTAAAGCAAATAACTCACTTACTAAGGATGAGAGCTGTAGAAAAGGTACCATCTATGGAGCAAGGACAAGGATTTTACTCCAGGCTCTTCTGGTACCAAGAAAAGAAAACCAATGGAGACCTATTCTCGACCTGTCAGCTTTAAACACATACCTCATTGTCCCAAAATTCAAAATGCTGACCCTACAGCAGCTTCTTCCCATGTTGGGCAAGGAGTCTTGGCTGGTAACTCTAGATCTCAAGGAGGCATACCTGCACGTCCCCATACGACCAAATTGCAGAAGTTACCTCAGATTTCTTGCAGGATCAGAGCATTATCAATTCTCAGCATTGCCCTTTGGCTTATCTACTGCACCCAGAGTGTTCACGAAATGCCTGGCATCAGTAATTGCTCATTGCAGGCTTCAGGGAATTCAAATCTACCCTTACCTGGACGACTGCCTGTTACAAGCGGACAACAAAAACAAGCTAGCAGAAGACCTAAAAAGGGTCATTTATCTACTGCAAGCCCTGGGATACACAGTCAATATAAAAAAGTCAAGGCTGATACCATCCCAAAGGATAACCTTTTTGGGTGCAGAGCTGGACACAACACAACAAATGGCATTTCTAACAGTAGAAAAACAGGAGCAACTCCCTCTCTACTTCTTGGCATTAACAAAACAGAACCAGCTAACAGCAAGAAAAGTCCTGCAAGCCTTGGGTTTCATGGCATCCTGCATAATTTTGGTTCCACATGCCAGACTGCATATGAGAAAGTTACAGTGGTACCTAAGGACCTAAGGAATTTATGGTCTCAGCACAGTCA
>NC_056739.1:1977031996-1977151996 GCF_019279795.1 Protopterus annectens
TAATATCCTTAATAGTATGGCACCTCCTAGGACAGTATGTGGTAAGGTAAATTACACAGAATAGCTAACTAATGAAACAAGAATCCTCTTTAAACTAAGGGACAAGACTTGGAAATTATGGCTTACTCCAAAACTCAAGCCGATCATTTTGCTTATCAACAAATCAGGAACAAGGTAAAACACCAAATCAGACAAGCAAAAAAAATACTACACTAATCTACAATGGAAACATCAAAAAGACCACCAAAAATTCTGGAGTACAATCAAAAAAAGCCTTCATCCTGGACAAACCTCAACCCCTCTCTTTAATCTACCAGATAGCTTGGGTACCACCGCTGAACAATTTAATAAGTATTTCATTGAAAGTATTTTATCCCTAACCAAAAATGACCCATCCCATTGAGTAATGGCACCTAGACCAACTAACAATAATGGTAATATTTTCTCATTCCAACCCATCTCCACAAGTACCACAGAAAAACTACTAAAGAAACTCAAACCTACCACGATAGCAGCTGGTAACTTACCAGCTGAATTTCTAAAAGTAGTAGCCGAAGCCATTTCCTACCCCATATCAGTACTTATCAATGGCTCCACAGCTGAATAATACATCCCATCTATTTGGAAACTATCACACATGATATCCTTACATAAAGGTGGAAATTCAACTGAACTCACAAATTATACACCTATCGCCATACTCCTCCCACTTTCTAAACTTCTAGAATGATGCATCCATTCTTAACTTCTGCAGTATCTCATAACCAATAATCTACTCTCTAAAACACAAGATGGCTTCAGACCCTGTTATAGTACCACAACCGCCCTTCTCAGCTTTACCAACACCATTAATCAATTCAGAAACAAAAGGAAAGTAGTGTCATTGGTCTTTCTAGACATGTCTAAGGCCTTTGATACAGTTTCCCATCACAAACTACTGACTGTTCTTACCAACCTTAACCTCAGCGCCTCTGCCCTTACATAGGTTCATAGGTTGGTACTAGGCTATCGGCCCTAGGGCCTATACAAGCCTAGCCATAACAATTCCCTGCCTATTTCTTCCCACAATATTTACTTCCCTGGACCCCTGTCTAGCAGTGCGACTGACGTGATCCCCGGGGTAAATTTCCTATCTCCCATCCAGTTGTCAAGGTTCCTTTTGAAGAGAGCCAAGGAGGCGCTCTGCTTGACACGTATGGGCAGTCTATTCCAGTGTATGGGGAGTCTCTGGGTCAGGGACCTATCCCTCCAGCATGTTTTGTTCATTGTGATGACAAGGTTTAGGTCCCGGGAGAGTGTGGCACTGATGGATTGGGATTTCTTTAAGTGTAGCATGTCCAACAGCTCTGGGTTTGACATGGCCTTGTATGTTAAGCAGAGATCACCTTTGAGTAGACGATATGTGACAGAGTATAGCTGGAGTATTTTTAGTCAGTCAGCATAGGGCATCTGATTTAGACCTGTGATTCTTTTAGGGAGGTGTTTCTGCGCCCTTTCCGGTTGTTGCAGATGTCTTGTGAGGTACATACCAAACAGGGCATTGTAATCTATAACAGATCTATTAGGGATGAGTACAGTGGGACAGTGACCTCCTTTTTTCTGGTGAAAAGCCCTTAGTGATGAGGTGTGCCACATAGAAGGATTTCCTGACTGTTGTGGCAATGTGGTTATCGAAGGTAAGATCACTGTCCACCTGTGTTCCTAAGTCTCTTATCACACTTTCGGTGTTTAGTGTACTGCCACCTATGTGGTAATTCATGGGTACATGTTTTTTCCCAAAGGGAATAACTCTAGACTTCTTGGCATTGAGCTTGAGCCCATGGCTCTAGCACAAAGCATCAGTTTCTGTAAGGCCCTTTTGTAGAATATCCACATAATTTGTGGATTCAATAATGGCTCCCATTTTGCAGTCATCTGCAAACTTCAGAGAAGTAGATGCCAAATAAGAGCAGCCCCAGGACTGAACCCTGAGGTACTTCACTTGTCACTTGTCTGGAGTTGGATTTGGAGTCAGCTACTTTTACAGTGTGGGCTTTGTCAGTAAGCCAGTTGGCAACCCACTGAGTGACATAGGGATTTATGCCCAGCTTAGTAAGTTTATCTATGATTCCAGAGTAGGGTATGGTGTTGAAGGCCTTGGCGAGGTCCAGATAGGCTGTGTGGACTGCATTACCCTTGTCCATGGCTTTGGAGACTGATTCAAAGAAGTCAATCAGGTTCAGGAAACATGATTGGCCCTTCATGAACCCAAACTGGGTGGGGTCCAGTATTTGAAGTTTGCCACTGTCTTTGTTTATAAGTTCCATGATAATACGTTCCATGGCTTTGCAGATCTGGCTCGTCAGACTAATGGGACAGTAGTTCCCAGGATCCAAGGTGGATCTCCCCGTGTGGAGTTAGCTGTGCACCACTCAGTGGGCACGAAGCCTGAGGTAAGGCTATAATTAAACATAACACTTAGGTGAGGTGCCAGTTCATTTTGTAGTTCATGTAGTACACAGCCCGGGATGTCATCTGGTCCCATGGATGCTGTATTCTTAGCTTTGGAGAGTGCGGTTTTTACCTGTGTGGCAGTGATTACAAGAATTTGGCAATCTTTCTGTATTGAGATGGACCCTTTGGGGGGGGGGTAAAGTTGGCATTGAATCGATCTGCCAGGATATTGGCAATGTCCTTGGGATCAGTATATTTAATGCCATTCTGTTGTAGCTCAGAGCCCATCTGAGGATTGCCATTTAGATTCTTGACATAGCTATAGAATGCCTTGTGGTTGTCTTTGGAATCTTTGGCAATTTTATTTTCGTAATTAGCTTTGGAGGATTTTATGATGGATCTCAGCTTTTTACTGAAGCTGGTAAGAGAGTTTTTTGCATCCTGAGATGTTTCCAAAGTTACCTAACAGGCTATCAACAAGCAGTAAAATGGCTCCAAGACCTATCTCCCCTACCTCCAGTCACACTAGGAGTCCCACAGGAATCTATCTTGATCCTCTTCTTTTCAGTATATTTACTAATGACCTCAACACTGCAATCCCCTAGCTTCTATAATCCTATATGCAGACAGTTCTACACTTTTATGTGCAGCAACTATATACAACAGCTTCAAGACATAACACAAAAGTCCTTCACTGAAATTGAATCATGGCTATCAAACCCACAGCTCATATGTAACCCTAATAAAACCAAACTCACAATCTTTCAACCTACCAGACTCTCAACCCCTCCCGCCCACCTTTCACATTACTGCTAGTAATAATATGATAATTACACCAAATTCACAAACAAAGCTACTAGGAGTCATGACTGATAATAGGCTGAGTTTTGACCTACACATAGCACAAACAATTAAGAAGATACACAAAAAATGAGAACACTATACAGGAACAAAGGATTTCTTACAGAAACCACTACGGTACCAATAACCAGAACCCACCTCCTGTCAACTCTCCTCTATACCTCCTCCAGGGTCTATATCACATAGTCAAAGTTACATAACTTCGAACACCTAATGATCAAACCATTATGTTTGAAGTTACATAACTTCGACTACCTAAAAAAAAAATAAACACAACAGACAACAAAATAAACCGTTGTAAGCAGCACTCCACACATGGGACCCCCCACTACTTAAATATACCAACTCCGAGATCTCACCACATTGAACAGAATGGAAACCTCCGCCTATGGAGATTTCCATTCACACGCTCAAACTTTTACAAATTTGAATGGATGATCTCGACCATATGTGGTTCAAACTTGTAAAAGTTCGATGACATGATAGGAACACCCTCCTCCATACTTACCAATCTTAAAAAAATAATACTTAAACTAGAAACCTGTTATAACAAAATAACTAAATTTGCAACAGACTCTACACATAGGACACACCACTGTCATGCATTAAAAAAACTTTCCTGGTTAGAGCTACCACAACTCTTAACTTACACTCAGTTAACTACGGCTCATAAACTACTTTATCAGTCTGAAAAAACGCCAGCTCTCCTAAATATTATACAGTCATATTCCAAGAATCTTACTCTCTTCTCAGCAAATAAATCAGTGCTACAGGTTACCAAATCTACAAACACTGCAGGTGATTCTCTATACTCCTCTCAAGTAGCAAAAGCCTGCAATCTACATCCTCCTTCTATCAGAATCACCTATAACCCCACTCAGTTTAAAAAAATACTCAAAAATTATTTAACCAACTCATGGCTTTGCTCATGTAGCAAACAAACATATGGACCTACTACCTTTCATCTTTCCCTCACTCTACCTATCCCTTGTCAAGCTTAACTAGTAAGTCATACTCCTTTAAACCAACAGTAGCTGTTCACCAATGTATCTCACTTCTCAATGGCTTCTTTCTCACCCCTCCTTCCCTCGCTTACTTCTCCTTTGTTTCTCTACTCTATAATTAGTGAATGCAAACTGATGACTTAACTTATGTTCACTAACTCTCTCTCGAGTCTCCTAACAGTAAACACACACCTCTTATATCAGCTGGAATACTTTCATGCCATCTATTGCCCAGGATTGTAACATACACCCTCTAGCTTAGCTTGCATTATAGACTGACCAGCTGTAATGTTAGATCATACAAACTGTGCTAATTTCTCTCTCGCTTACTATTTTTTTGTATAATTACTTTATAAAATTATACCTATGGCATGCCTGTTTCATTGTATAAATTGGATGTTTTCTATCTAATCTTACTATGTTGAGCTTTTGTATATAATGTTTTGTATGTAATGTTAGTATGTGGAGCTTTTCTCCCTGGGCCTCCACTGAAAATGGGTCTCCGCCCAGTCGGACTTTCCCTATAAACAAATGTAAGACAAATGTAAAATAAATAAATAAATATTAAAATAATCTTTTTAAGGCCGTGCCTTCTTATGCTGATTTTTGTCATCAGAACCAAGTCACATTGTTTAGATTTTGTGGTTTGGATGCACCTTCTTTACCCAGGGGAGGAGACACAAATACTGCTTTACACATTTTAGAAAGGTGTATTTTAAAACTTGATATCCTGGCTCCCTAATGACTTAATCAAGAAGTCTTCTGGAAGTATTTAATTTAAGCCATAGCTGTTTTTCAGTCCTATGAAATGCAAACCTCCTGGAGTTAGATTTCCAAATCGACATTTCAAAAGAAGAAGAACAAAAACAACAACAAAATATACCAGAAATCCAAACATGCAAAAAAATGATTTTCTCTTGTTTTTTGCAGAGGGACAAGTACTCCTGCACTCCCCTATGTGGGAGGCAAGCCCCCCACTCTCCCAGACTTATATATACCAACTCCATGGTCGCAACAACTGGAAGAAGGGAGAAATCTCCCTAAAAAGTGAATTATTGCTAAAGCACATTTAGAAATCACACAAGCAATGATTTCTTATTGGAAAAAACATTCAGCATTATACTGTTTATCTTTTCTTTTCCGCAGGCAACTAAGTCTCAAGCAATTTCACCTGGAGCGTGAGCCTTCTTTTGCATTAACTGCATTTTTTATTTTACTATTTGTGATGTCTTTACAACATACTTCATATTCAGTTTATTGTTCTTGTACGTCTACTTACACAGTCATATCTAATCATGTTTATAATTATAATGGCTTTCTGACAGCACTTTTCTGGATTTTTTTCAAGAACTTCAAGAATAAGAATGAAAAATGCAGCACATTTTGAAATGTGACGATAATGCATAAAGCTTAGGACATCAAAGTAAATGAGATTTGGTTTCTATAGCAAGGTAAATGTTTAATCGATAAGCACTGTGGTCTGCTCTATAAAACTTTATAGTGCTAATGCAAGTTTTAGTCCTCTAGAAGAAAGAAACTGAGGCACTAGGGGTTAATTAAATTATTCCTCTAGCAGTATTACAAGTTTGCTTGTGCGGCTCTACAATTTATTTTGTTTGGTACTAAACTTGTAACACATATCCATCTCTTTTATAAAAGTGATTTTTTTTCAGCAATCAGAAATTATATGGTATAGCATGCAGCTATAGTGAGAAATGCTGTAAAAAAATTTTACTTGATCAATAGATAGTGAGACCTGGTTTAATGGTTAAAGAAATAGAAAAAAGAATGGATTTACTCGACCCATCTGGTATACCTATGGATGGTCTATTAATCCCAGTTAATTAACATCCAGTGTTACCCTGTATTTTAACGTAAGAAAAAAAATAACATCACTGCCTACAAAGAAAAGAAAATAAATAGTAATTGTCAATGCAAAATTCATAAAGATTAACATGTTGGACTAGGACCACCACTGTGCCTTTTGTTCTTTTAATTAATTTTGAATTCTACTAAATACTCCATGTATAAAGTAGATGTAAGTGTTCACAGCCTTTTTATGTGTGGGTAACAAACTCTTCATTTCCCTTAATACAAATCAATATGTTGTATCAGCATAGTTATGGGTACTTTCTCTATAATGTTCTTGCCCTTTTGCACAATCCAATGTTATACCTTTCACTTTTATTACTCCTTGTTTATGTGATTTACTTAATATACTGTATTCTGTACAGCTACATTCTTTAACATGGGCAGATTACTTCTCAATCAGAAGAAGCATTAATATCTATTTAGGCAACAAACCCCTGCATGACTGTTTCTCAGATGCAAACCAAAGGGTAATAAGCACACAAAGACAAACCATTCAGTAAAAAGCGCAAGGAAAACTTAGTCAAGCTTCACTGTGGGATACCTTAAACCTCCTGAAACAGAGGACTATGAGATATATACAAACAGCTCCTTAAGGACATTAAATGTTTCATCTACATAGCTTCTGAATGTCTATGATTTTTTTTTTAACTTTTTAAGTCTTTATAGTTATATTCAGGCCAATAAAACCAAGCCCCAACAGCTGTGGACATGCAAAGATTTCTTCAGAAAAGCATAGATAGTTTTGCTATATTAAGAAACACAGGATCTTTAAATCCAGCTGATGCCATAAAGATTAATGTGCCTGCGAAATATCCTAACTAACATCCAAGCCATAGGGTAAGAAGGACACACAGAAACCATTTAGTAAAAACTGGAAAAAAAACTCAGCCAAGCTAAAGCTTTCACTGTGTGATACCTTAAACCTCCTGTAATGCAGGCCCATGGGATATATGCAAATGACTCATTAAAAACATCAAGTATTTCAACATCATGGCATAAGCTGGGTTTAAAGACCATGTGTTGCTGATGTATAGCCAAACTGTTTATTAGATGCATGGAAAGGGGAAACAGTCACTTGTGTACTGTCATTAAACTAGTCATATACAAATTTCACATATGGGAAAACTGTAGTTATGGGAAGAAATACAAAACTAGTCATATGCAAGTTTCACATATGGGAAAGCTGTAGTTACGGGAAGAAATACTGGTCATAATGGAGCGAGTAGATTGTACTTTTCCCCTTACAGCTGCAGGAAATGAAAGGACTTCACGGACACACGTCCCTGTTTTTTTTTAATAGAAAGTTCTAAGAATAAGACAAAAGGGGTCAAAACATGCAAAAAGTGAAAAATAACAAGGCCATCTGAAACATCATATTTTCAGAAACTTTCACTGGATAAATAGCACTATCTTTTATCTATCCTTTATTTTATCTGTCTTACTTTTAATGAATTCATTTACTTGTTTACTTTTATCTATCTTACTTTTAATGAATTAATGTATTTGTTTACTTTTGTAAATATGTAACCCAGCCACTGGGGATGCACAAGCCAGTGCATTTCTTTGTGCCGGTCCCAAGCCCGGATAAATGGGGAGGGTTGCGTCAGGAAGGGCATCCGGCGTAAAACCTCTGCCAAAAATTACTGATGTGGAGAATTTTTCATAATTACATACCAGATCGGTCGAGGCCCGGATTAACAATGACTGCCACTAGTACTGTTAGCCAACAGGGTGCTGGCGGAAATTGGGCTACTGTTGGCCGAAGAAGAAGAGGAGGGGGAAAGCATGCCAGAAGGTAGGAAGACAGGAGGAAGGTTAGGAGTGTAGTACCAAGGGTAGGAACTATGAATGTTGGCAGTATGACTGGTATAGGGAGTGAGCTAGCTGATATGATGGAGAGAAGGAAGGTTGATATATTGTGCGTGCAAGAGACCAGATGGAAGGGAAGTAAGGCCAAATGTATAGGAGGCGGGTTCAAATTGTTCTATCATGGTGTGGATGGCAGAAGAAATGGGGTAGGGGTTATCCTAATGGAACAGTATGCCAAGAGTGTTTTGGAGGTGAAGAGAGTGTCTGATAGAGTGATGTTTATGAAGCTTGAAATTGATGGTGTAATGATGAATGTTGTTAGTGCATATGCTCCACAAGTTGGGTGTGCGATGGATGAGAAAGGAAAATTTTGGAGTGAGTTGGATGAAGTGGTGGTGAGTGTACCCAAGGGTGAGAGACTAGTGATTGGAGCGGACTTCAATGAGCATGTTGGTGAAGTGAACAGAGGGGATGAGGAAGTGATGGGTAGGTATGGTGTTAAGGAGAGGAATGCAGAAGGTCAGATGATTGTGGATTTTGTGAAAAGGATGGACATGGCTGTGGTGAATACGTATTTTAAGAAGAGGGAGGAGCATAGGGTGATGTACAAGAGTGGAGGAAGATGCACACAGGTGGATTATATCCTATGTAGGAGGGCCAGTCTGAAGGAGATTGGAGACTGTAAAGTGGTGACTGGGGAAAGTGTAGTTAAGCAGCATAGAATGGTGGTCTGCAAGATGATGTTGGTGATCAAGAAGCGGAGGAGGAGTGTGAAAGCAGTGCCAAGGATTAAGTGGTGGAAGTTAAAAAAGGGTGACTGTGAGGTGGAGTTCAGGGAAGAGTTAAGACAGGCACTGGGAGGCAATGAAGAGTTACCGAATAGCTGGGTAACTACATCAGAGCTAGTAAGGGAGACTGCTA
The DNA here is from genome assembly GCF_019279795.1 of Protopterus annectens. Classification (NCBI taxonomy): domain Eukaryota; kingdom Metazoa; phylum Chordata; order Ceratodontiformes; family Protopteridae; genus Protopterus; species Protopterus annectens. Next base: position 1,977,040,897 of record NC_056739.1, read on the forward strand.
GGAAGGTTCTTGGTGTGACATCTGGACAGAGGAAGGAGGGCAAGGAGACATGGTGGTGGAATAAGGAAGTACAGGAGAGTATACAGAGGAAGAGGCTGGTGAAGAAGATGTGGGATTGTCAAAGAGATGAAGAAAGTATACATGAGTATAAGGAGATGAGGTGCATGGCAAAGAGAGAGGTGGCGAAGACTAAGGATAAGGCATATAGAGAGTTGTATGAGAGATTGGACACTAAAGAGGGAGAAAAGGACCTGTACCGATTGGCTAGACAGAGGGACAGAGCTGGGAAAGATGTGCAGCAGGTAAGGGTGATAAAGGACAGTGAGGGAAACATACTCACAAGTGAGGAGAGTGTGTTGAGTAGATGGAAAGAGTACTTTGAAGGGCTGATGAATGAAGAGAATGAGAGAGGGAGAAGGTTGGATGATGTGGGGACAGTGAATCAGGAAGTGAAGCAGATTAGCAAGGAGGAAGTAAGGACAGCTATGAAGAGTATGAAGAATGGAAAGGCTGTTGGCCCAGATGACATACCAGTGGAAGCATGGAGGTGCTTAGGAGAAATGGCAGTGGAATTTTTAACCAGATTGTTTAATGTAATTTTGGAAAGTCAGAGGATGCCTGAGGAGTGGAGAAAAAGTGTTTTGGTACCTATCTTTAAGAATAAGGGTGATGTGCAGAGCTGCAGTAACTACAGAGGGATAAAACTGATCAGTCACAGCTTGAAGTTATGGGAAAGAGTAGTGGAAGCTAGGTTAAGAAGGGAGGTGATGATTAGTGATCAGCAGTATGGTTTCATGTCAGGAAAGAGCACTACAGATGCAATATTTGCTCTGAGAGTGTTGTTGGAGAAATACAGAGAAGGTCAGAAGGAGTTGCATTGTGTCTTTGTGGACTTAGAGAAAGCATATGACAGGGTGCCTAGAGAGGAGTTGTGGTATTGTATGAGGAAGTTGGGAGTGGCAGAGAAGTATGTAAGAGTGGTATAGGATATGTACAAGGGTAGCGTGACATTGGTGAGGACTGCGGTGGGAGTGACAGATACGTTTAAGGTGGAGGTGGGATTACATCAAGGATCAGCTCTGAGCCCTTTCTTATTTGCAGTAGTGATGGACAGGTTGACAGATGAGATTAGACAGGAGGCCCCATGGACTATGATGTTTGCAGATGACATTGTGATATATAGTGAGAGTAGGGACCAGGTTGAGGAGACCCTGGAGAGGTGGAGATATGCTTTAGAGAGGAGAGGAATGAAGGTCAGCAGGGCTAAAACAGAATATATGTGTGTAAATGAGAGGGAGGGTAGAGGAATGGTGAGGATGCAGGTAGTAGAGTTGGTAAAGGTGGATGAGTTTAAGTACTTAGGATCAACAGTTCAGAGTAATGGTGAGTGTGGAAGAGAGGTGTAGAAGAGAGTACAGGCAGGGTGGAATGGGTGGAGAAGAGTGTCAGGAGTGATTTGTGACAGATGGGTACCAATAAGAGTGAAAGGGAAGGTCTACAAGAGGGTAGTGAGACCAGCTATGTTATATGGGTTGGAGACGGTAGCATTGTCGAAAAGGCAGGAGTCAGAGCTGGATGTGGCAGAGTTAAAGATGTTAAGATTTGCACTGGGTGTGACTAGGATGGACAGGATTAGGAATCAGTATATTAGAGGGTCAGCTCAGGTTGGACAGTTTGGAGACAAAGCAAGAGAGGCGAGATTGCGTTGGTCTGGACATGTGCTGAGGAGAGATGCTGGGTATATTGGGAAAAGGATGCTAAGGATGGAGCTGCCAGGTAAGAGGAAAAGAGGAAGGCCTAAGATGAGGTTTATGGATGTGGTGAGAGAGGACATGCAGGCAGTTGGTGTGAAAGAGCATGATGCAGAGGACAGGAAGAAATGGAAACAGATGATCCGCTGCGGTGACCCCTAGCGGGAACAGCCGAAAGAAGATGATGACTTTTGTAAATATGTGGAATCTACTACAAGCACTTGCATGCTATATGCTTGTAACACATTTGCTCGCTATTTGAAAAAGCAAGAGCTCAAACTCCTACTAACAATCTCTCATAACTACATAGCCCTCTGGCCCTATCCTATAAAACTGTATAGTCCTGCCAGATCCCTAACTCTTTCCCTAAACTTAATAACTCCCCCTCCTGCTCCCTAAACCTAACATTTCCTACCTGTTACCTAACCCTAAAACTCCCGTCCCACACCCTAAATAGATAAACCTCACTTACTCTATAAATCTAAAACTCCCTTCCCCACCAGTGCCACAGTCTACACCCTCTCATCCCCCCACCCCCGTCACCACAACTGCTGCACTTACCTTCACTCAAACTCAAATAATTTGTTTGGCTGGGCTGATGTAGCTGCTTGCCTGACCCTATATTCAAGTTCAAGCATAAGCAGCATCCTACCCGAGCTACAGGACACTCGAGTACTCCGGGACAGCGGTTTTCAAGCGTTTGATACTTGAGCTGTGTAGTTAACTCAAATATTTATGTATGATTTGATAACCAGGATATTCATCTGGGTTGTGGCTCATTTCTAGTGGAGTCTTAAGGAGGAAAGCAGCAGAAACACTACACAAAAAACATCAAATAAACAGTATAAATGCTATAGAACCATCAAATAGCATGACCGTACATTCATTTTCACACATGGCAGTATACATAATCCGTTCAGATATGCAGTAGTTTTATCTAATACTAAATTTATCATTTTAGATCTATGTAATCATAAAATCATAACTCAAAATTATTCTCATAATCGCAAATGCATAAAGTACAGTTGTATAAGTAAACTTACCATAACAGCAGATGTTTGAATTAGCACTGCTGCATTAGCCTCATCTATATAGGTTATAGCCTGCCAAGGATATAACACCCTACCAGTTCCCAAAGTTTAAGGGCACCTTCCACACACCGAAATTGTCAGTCAGCTCCAGCCGAGCTGACTAAAAAGACAGGTTTTGGACCAAATTCCTTCAAAGATTTAATGCCAACAGACAGAAGAATGCTGAGCTGTGAACAACAGAAAATAAGTACTCCACCTTGGCATAATCAACATATGAAAAACAAGGAGGATGGAGGAGGGGTGTGGCTACAGCGGTAGTGATAATTCAAATACCTATTGTTATGCTAATTTTACTTACACAACTGTACTATGACCATCTTACTGATCACTGCTGCAGTAGGCTTAGCTATATGAATAGACTGCCCTAGATTGCTATATTTGAGAAGAGAAAGGGGAAGCTTCCAGCAGCCCCCGGAGAATGGTTCTAGCATAGCCTGATCTAGACCTAGAGAAGGACTTAAGCTTGTAATATCTTGTAAATGTAGCTACAGAGGACCAAGCTGATACTTTCAGAATCCTTCTAGATCAGGAAAATTCATTAGAAACTAGGCCTTCTATCTTCTTCTTCTTTTGGCTTTTCCCGATTAGGGATCGCCACAGCGGATCATCAGTCCGCTCATGATTGGCAGTGGAGTTTTACGGTGTTGAGTTGCCATTCCGGCGCCCAACCTTCCACAGAAGGCACACACATGCACACACTCACACCTAGGGCCAATTTAGAGTGTCCAATCCACCTACTGCATGTCTTTGGGATGTGGGAGGAAACCAGAGCACCTGGAGGAAACCCACGTGACCACAGGGAGGACATGCAGACTCCGCGCAGAAGGCACCCCAGGTGAGAATTGAACTGGAGAACCTCTTGCTGTGAGGCGGCAACGCTAACGCTGCACCACCGTGGCCGCCCTAGAAACTAGGCCTTCTATACCAAAACAAAAAGTATCTCACCTCTAAAGCAAAAGTAACTCTCTCATACCTACCTCCTGCCTAGTCAACTATATGGTTCCCAAATATTTACAAAACTTAATACCACACTCCTAGCTAAACTAGACTCAACCTATAACAAGGTATCCAGATTTGCTGCACAACATACTTACAAAACCCATCGCTGCATCTCACTTAAACTCTTAAACTGGCTATAGCTACCAAACCTCCTTTTTATCTCGCAATTTCAGATAATACACTCTATCCTGTATAAGGCTGCGGTGGTGGTACTGAGGTAGCGTTGTCGCCTCACAGGAAGATGTTGTCCTGTTCGATTCTCAGCTAAATCATCTTCTGTGTGGAGACATGCGTGAATGGGCGTACCTTCGTTGAAGGTTGTACATTAGGGCTGGCAACTCAGTATGTAAAAATCTACTGCCAATCATTAGCGGACCGGAGTTCCATTGTGGCAAACCCTAACCGGGAAAAGCCGAAAGATACAACAACAACAACAACACTCTATCCTTTATAAACCACTCTCTTGCCCAAACATATCCTTCTTTATAACCCACTACTCTCCAACTAGGTCACTCCGTAGCTCAGACCAAGACTTAATACTTATCTAGAAACCTAAGACTAACATTGGATGTAACCTCTATAGCCATCATCCAAACATCGCATGGAACAAACTTCCCCTTCAAACTAGATTATTATCTCATCCTAAGCAATTCAAAGCAGCTGCTAAAGAACACCTGAAAACTCTCTGGTTTTGCCTCAGTACTTACCCTCCATAAACTGCCTCCCAAACACTAAACTGCCCATTATCAGACCATAAACTTTTTTTTAAGTGTCTAAATTTTTTTTTATGATAATCTTATTGAAATATTGCTTCTGCTACCTATACGTAATATTGCTTCTGTAAATGCTACTGTATTGTTTAATGTATTGGAGCTTTTCTCCCCGAGCCTTTGCTGAAAAAAGGGCTACTTCAGCTCAGATGAACTAACCCGGACAACAAATATAAAATAAAATAAATTAAAAAATAAAAGAATCAAACTATTTCCAAAAAGCCATTGATGACGCCAAGATCCTAGTAGAGTGGGGCTTCACCCTGCCTGGAAGAGTTTTGTTGTGATAAGTATAATAAAAGATAATAGCCTGAGACCATCATTTGGAAATAGTCTGTTTTGACACAGGTTGTCCCTTCTTCTTACCTTCACAAAAAATGAACAACTGATTAGAAGACCTGAAATGTTTAGCTCTGTCAGGATAGTACCTGAGTTATCTTGGATATCCAAGGCATGGACTATCCTTTCGCCCTTATTTTTAGGTTAAGGAAAGAAAATGCAGAGATGAATAGTTTGGCTTAAAGTAAACAGATACCAGTTTAGGCATAAAAGACAGATTTAATTCTAAAAAGAAAAACAGTCTCTGTGGAAAATGAGATAGGGTTGCCTCACCTCTTCTTGCAGAGGTCCAAGTAATCAATTATACAGTTTTCAATGCTAAGAACCTGAAGTCAACCATATTAGCTGGTTCAAATAGAGCAAATGTTAGCTTTTGTAACACAAAATTAAAGTCCCAAGGAGAGGCTACTAGTTTTCTTGAATGCCTCTTATGCAAAACCTCTTGCAAAAACATTTTGACATGAGAAGACATTAAGACAGGAGGATCCATGGGCAGGCATGCTGAAATGGCCAATAAATGTACCTTGATATAGGAATAAGAATGGCCATAGGATATTAAATCACACATATATTGTAAAACCAGAGAGCAACTAGCCATGTGCTGATTATGTTGTTGGCACCATTTGCTAACATATGAACTTCTAGTAGCAGGCTTTCTTGTCTCCATTAGTACCTGATACACTTTTCAAGCATGCATTACTTTTTCCGCACACCAGGTGCCTAAATGGAATCAAGACCTTATCATCCAGACAGTCAGTTGAAGCTGATTGGGGACAGAGTGTATACAATACCTTGATCTTGTGTCAGTAGATCCATACTGTAAGGAAGCTTGTGGTAATTGCCCCAGCCATTTCCAAAAGAAGGGAGAACCACTATTGCCTAGACCAGAAGCAAGTCACTGCAATGATCTTGGGGGATTCCTTCTGCATCTTTAGAATTACTCAGTATATCAGTGGAAAGAGTGGAAAATCATACATGTATATTCCTGTCCAAGGAAATGAGAAGGCATCTGTCTTGCAGGCCTTCTTGCATGGAGTCCTGGGTCAGAATCCTGTCAGCTGATTGTTCAGAAAGGAGGCAAATAGTTCTACTTGAAGAACTTCCCAAAGATGTATCAAATCTTGGAAGACCCGCTTATCTAGTTTCTGTTCATGAGAATCTGCCCTTGTCTTGCTCAGCTTGCCTGCTGCACAGTTTTGCTTTGACGGAATGTAGGATGCCTATAGATTGAGAATGTGGTGTGAAGCTACACCTCAAGCTAACAGGGACAGACTGCAAAGGGGGTATGAACTGGTTCTCCCTTGCTTGCTGATGTACCACATGACTGCAGTATCGTTTGTACCAACATGAAGAGATTCCAGGGATCAAAGATGATTTAGAGTGTTGAGTGCCTTGATCAGGGCCAACAACTTTTTTTATATTTATCTGTTTCATCTTGGCAACCTGGCAGTGTAAACCTTGGCTGTAGCTGATTGTCACTGGTGAAGTGACACCCTGATCCTGTGTACAAAAATGGGAAAAAGAGGTTGTGGGTGGATGGATGGATGGATCTGTCCTTGGTATCACACACACATTGCACTTTTATCCCTCCTTAAACTGCTCCCCAAGCAAAGTATGAGGCGCCTGTGGTGACTGACTGCTTTGGAGCAGAGAGGAAGAAGGGGGGACCTAGATTTAGGGATATTTGCTGTTTCCTCCAAGTGATTTCTCTTATGACAAACCACAGAACTGTGATTTAAAAAGACAAAGGATGTTGTGCTGGGACCAAAAAGACTTCAGATACCATTGTATCCTTCTCATGTAGAGTCTTGCAATGTGTATCATGAGACTGAAAGATGCCATGAGACCTAAAATCCTGAAGTATTCCCTCACAGTGACTGAAGTCTGAGTGAAAAAAAATTAGAAATAGATCTAGATAAAGAGCTATTTTTCTTGTGGAAGAAAAGCTCTTTGAAATGACGTGTCTAGCTGACACCTCAGGAACCAAATCCTGTGTGAAGAAGTCAAAAAAGATTTCTGAATGCTCTCTTGAAATCCTGTCTTGTGTAAGAGATCTCTCACCCAAATGAGAGATTCCTGACACTTTAAAATGAATCTGCAAAGATAAGCAAGTTTTCTAAATATGGAAAAATGTGGATACCCTCCAGAAAGATCCAGAACTGGTCTCCAAGCATTTTCTTCCTTCCTGTCTTTCTTTCTTTGACACAAAAACATCACTGAATAAAAATCTTTCCCAACCTGGGAAGGAGGAACCGGTTCTATCACTCACTGGGACAGCATGTGTTGAAGGTCAGGGGCAAATAAAAGAGTCTGATCTGGGGGAGGAGGAATTACCCCCTGAAAAGTAGGGGTTTTCTCCCAATGCTATCTGTAACCTTGATGAATGATCTTCAGAACCCATTTGTTTGAAACAATCTATTGCCAAAAAGAAAACTAGAGTTTTAGAGTTTCTGGAAGGGAAAAAAAAAGAACTGGGGGGGCAAGGTCCATTAAATAGTCATTTTGGCTTGTTGAATTGTCATTGCTTTTGGGGATTCATGAATTATTTTTGGAAACCCCTTACCATTTCTTCTTAAGTGTGTGTGTGTGTGTGTGTGTGTGTGTGTGTGTGTGTGTGTGTGTGTGTGTGTGTGTGTATGTGTCTTTGTGAGTTTGTTTTGTTTTTTTGCCAAAGATGGATGAGAGTTTATATAATCCCTAAGAAAATTTGGAAAAGGAGGGCTGAAAAAAATTTAGGGATCACCTGTATCATCTTACCCGACGCGGTGGTGGCGCTGCGGTAGCGTTGTCGCCTCACAGTAAGACGCAGTCCAGTTCGATTCTCAGCTAGAGTGTCTTCTGCTTGGAGACATGCGTGAATGGGTGTACCTTCGTTGAAGGTTGTGTGTCAGGGCTGGTAAATCGGCACGTAAAAATCAGCTACCAATCATTAGCAGACAGGAGTTCCGCTGTGGTGATCCCTAACCGGGAAAAGCCGAAAGACACAACATCCTGTATCATCTTACCCCTTTCATCACACTCTATACAAAGGACAATTTAAAATCTCATTTTTCACATTATCTGGGAGTTTTCTCAGAACATAGCCAGGGACATCTCTTCAAAACAGTACCGCTGACCATAACCCTGGAAGAAATATCAAATGAGTCATACACACACTGTAAACAATGAGTTGTGACTTGTAAAATGGAAACAACTAAATTATTTTAAACAGACATTTCACTACAAGAAGAAACTGCAGACAAAACATTCCTCATACTTTCACAATTAGTCAAAATGAACTTCAACATATGAGACTGACAATTCAAAATTCTGAAAATAAAAGTTGCAGAACCATGCACTTCTCCCCATACATATCAATAATATTCCCATCCTTGTCAGAAATATTAGGACAGGAATTAATCAAATGTTTAACAGAAGTAGGCTTAACTAAAGCTATAAGTGCTGGGGCAGGTTTGGGAAGAGTGTATAAAAATCTAAAAGATTAAAGACTTTATATATTCCATCTGCCTTTTTAGGGACAGCAAGTGATCAGGAAAATTGCAGGTGGTGACACACATGTCCTTCACAGCTGACAGAATTGGGGGAACTGGGTGATGGTTCTGTAAATTTCCTTCTGTAAAAGCTCATATTATTTTCTGAGGGACTGAGAAACCTCAGTTTTCTCCCACTGAAAACAATGGCACACTCTGGAAACAGTCCAAGAAAAAGAGTACCCCTCCCCACAGGGAGAATCAAAAAAGTACAGTTGTGTACTTACCATAAATGTAGATGTTCGAGTGTATTCACTGTTGCAGTCATTACAATTGGGTTATCCTGCTGGCAGGCTACTCGCAGTCAGCCTGAATTCCAAAGTCTAGGTCCGGCGTCAGTTGCTGTCGCCTCCTCCCTGACATCAGTGCGCCAGGGGTATGAAAGATGCAGCCGACGCCATTTTTTTCAGTTTTTCTTGCCCCAGATGTCAGGTGCCCCCAAAAGGTTATCCTGCTGGCAGGCTACTCGCAGTCAGCCTGAATTCCAAAGTCTAGGTCCAGCGTCACTTGCTGTCGCCTCCTCCCTGACATCAGTGTGCCAGGGGTATGAAAGATGCAGCCGACGCCATTTTCTTCAGTTTTTCTTGCCCCAGATGTCAGGTGCCCCCAAAAGGGTAGGCCAAAAATTTGTCAATAAAGCATGCATGCACCAAGGTAAATTTTTCCTTCATCTACAAGCAAATACACCACATAGGTTGTATAGAATAGAGAAGTACAGATAAGTTCCAGTAAAGATAAGGGGGATGGTGGGAGGGTAACCTGGACTGCAACAGTGAATACACTCGAACATCTACATTTATGGTAAGTACACAACTGTACTATGTTCATTGTGTTTCACTGTTGCAGTCATTACAATTGGGTTGAATCCCAAAGCTAAGGTTGGGAGGCTGGAGCTAAATAGGATTAGGAGCGGCTATGAGGCCCTGCAGAACTGCAGTGGCAAAGCCTGCCCTGGATTTAGAGTAGAGTGGTGAGTGATAGTGCTTTGTAAAAGTGTGCACTGAAATCCAGGCTGCAGCCTCTAAAATGTCTTTGGTTGGTACTCCTCTGAGGAAGGCTGCTGAAGTGGCTGCTGCTCTGATTGAATGTGGCCTAATGCCCTTAGGCACTGATTTGCCATGTTGTGAATAGCAGAAATGAATGCAGTGGCCTATCCACTTTGAAACAGTCTGCTTTGAGATAGCCTTTCCTTGTGATCCTGCAGCATATGCCACTAGTAATTGCTCAGTCCTTCTGAAAGCTTTGGTTCTGTCCAAGTAGAAGCGCAGCTGTTTGTGTATGTCCAAAGAATGCAGAAGTCTCTCACCCTTATTCTGTGGGTTTTGGTAAAAGGTGGGCAAATGAATAGTTTGGTTAAGGGCCACACTGGACACTACCTTAGGCATAAATGTCAGGTTTGTCCTCAGAGAAACCCTATCTGGATGGAAAATGATAAAAGGTTCCACAGCCATGAGTGACTGTAGCTCTGAGACTCGTCTTGCAGAGGTTATTGCTAGGAGCAGAGCTGTTTTCCGTGATAAAAATTTTATATCAGCTGTAGCGGCTGGCTCAAAAGGAGGCAGGGTGTGTTTTTCCAAGACATTATTGAGGTCCCATGCAAGTATTGGTGATCTCCTTGGAGGCCTTAAGTTTTTGGCTCCTCTGAGGTACTGCCTTAATAAAGGATGAGAAAAAATAGGTGGCTCTGTATTGTAATGAGCTGAAATGGCAGAGGCATGAATCTTAATTGATGAAAAGGATAGGCCTTTGTCCAGTATCTCAGTTAAATATTGCAAAATCTGAGGAATATTTGGTACAGTCATGTCAATCCCTTGTGCCTGGTTCCAAGCACAGAATCTCTTCCATTTTTCAGCATAAGATTTTCTGGTACTAGGCCACCTGGCCTCCAAAATAACATCCATCACCGCTTTAGAGAGAGGTGTGTTTTGAATGACTACATTATCTGCCATGCTGCCAGATTTAAGGTCTTGAGTTGGCTGTGCAGGATCTGATTGTCGTGTTGGGACAGTAAGTGAGGAATTTGAGGTAATGTCCAGGCTGGGTATTGAGACAAGTTCCTTAAGATTGGGTACCAGTGCTGGTGGGGCCAGTCTGGGGCAATCAGTATTATTTTTGGCTTCTCTTGTCTGACTTTTAGGAGCACCTTGGGGAGGAGAGGCAGTGGAGGAAAGGCATATACTGTTAAGTTTTTCCAGCAGAAAGACAGAGCATCCACTTTCCCTGCTTGCTTGTGATAAGTCCTTGTGCAGAATCTCTGTAGTTGGCAGTTGTGAGGGGAAGCAAATAGATCTATGTTCGGGCATCCCCAATTCCTTGTTATCATGCTGAAGACTTGCGGCTCCAATTTCCACTCGTGGGGATCCATGAGGTTTCTGCTTAGTTCGTCTGCCAGAGTATTTATCTTTCCTGGCAGGAATTGTGCCTGCAGATGTACTTGGTAAGTCAATGCTGTGTCCCACAAAGTCATGGCTAGTCTGCATAGGGGGTAGGAATGAGTGCCTCCCTGCTTGTTTATGTACCACATGACTGTAGTATTGTCCGTCTTTATCAGTAGTTGTCCCGTATGAAGTATATCCTTGAAGGCTGTCAGGGCATTCTGAACAGCTAGCATCTCTTTTTGGTTGATATGTAGATGCATTTGACTTGCGGACCATGTGCCCTGAATACATCTTCCTGCCATGTGGGCCCCCCAGACATAATCTGATGCATCTGTTGTTAATATCTGCCTGGCTGTGGGTAAAGCGATTGGCTGCCCCTTGTTGTGGTGACAGGCCTTTGCCCACCATCGAAACTCCTGTTGCAGGCAGGGAATTAGGGTAATTATTGTTTCCAGGCTGTGGCAATGTTGAGTCCAAACACTTTTTAGATACCATTGAAGTTTCCTCATATGCAGTCTTGCATATGGAATTAGCAGAATGCAGGATGCCATGAAGCCCAAAGCCTGCAGAATTTTTCTTGCAGTAACTGGGTCTTTGTTGCCAACATTTTGAAATAAGTAGTCAGTTGCCTTTGTTTGTCTGGCGTAAGATAAGCCATCTGGGCAGTTGTATTTAAGCTTGCACCCAGGAATATTATCTCTTGAGAGGGTACTAGTTTTGATTTCTTTTCGTTGACTGTGTACCCTAGGCATGTTAGTAATCTTTTTACAAACACCAGATGCTGTAGTAGAATGTCCTTGTTCTCTGCTTGAATAAGGCAGTCATCCAAGTAAGGATATATTTGTATTCCTCTTTGTCTGCAAAATGCAATTACTGGAGCCAGGCATTTTGTGAAGACCTTGTGTGCAGTAGATAAGCCAAAGGGCAGTGCAGAGAATTGGTAGTGCATTGCCAGCTATGAATCTGAGGTATCTTCTGCATGATTGTCTGATTGGGACATGCAGGTATGCCTCTTTTAGGTCTAAAGTCACAAGCCAAACCTTCTTGCCCAGCATGGGCAGAAGCTGCTGCAGAGTCAACATTTTGAATCTTGGAATATCCAGATATGTGTTTAGAATAGATAGGTCCAGTTTTGGTCTCCAGGCTTTGTCCTTTCTGGGCACCAAGAACAATCTTGAGTAAAGTCCTTGTCCCTGCTCTTGCTGTGGTACTTGCTGAATGGTCCTCATGTTCATGAGAGATGACACTTGCTTTTGTGCCTCTGCCCATTGATTTTTTGGCAGGTCTGGCAAACTGTTTGCCCTTAGCAGGGTGTGAAAGTGAAGCCTGTAGCCTTGTGACACTATATCCAAGACCCATTTGTCCTGGGTTATTACGTGCCAATTTTGAGAAATAATTGCTAGTTTTCCCCCTAAAGGTGCTGCCAGAAGATAAGTGCTTGGCGCAGGCAGGGGGAAGTCATTGGGAGTGTTTCCTGTATGGCTGTGATTTGTCTTCTCCACTTCTGGAGGTAGAAGTACCCCATTGTTTAGACCTGTATGAGCCTTGGGGCTGGGATCTGCCTCTAGGGCATCTGTATCTGCCTCTTTGTGGCCTGTCTGACACTGGAAAGGACCAATTCTTTGTAGGCCAGTGCCTGCTAAATCTTGGAGGCTGTACCTGTAAGAAATCCTTGACTGTTTGCATAGATTTAGCTTTGTCCTCCATTTTCTTCAATACCTCTTCTGCTTTAACACCAAACAAGGTATCATGCTGTAATGGAGCATCTAATAATTTTGCTTTAACATGATCAGGCAGATTCTGTTCCTTTAACCAAGCATGCCTCCTAATGACAGAACCTGTAATAGCGGCACTGCAGGAGGCCTCCAGAGAATCAAAACCACATTGCAAAGTATGCTTTCCCACTTGTTCAGCTGCATGCAATAAATCCTGCATTTCTTTGTTTTCTGCACATTCAGAATTTATCAACATTTTCTGTTTAAGCAGTGACATAATATATTGTGATATTTAAGCATATGAAACTGACAATTTAAGGCCCTTATAGCCAAGGTAGTAGAAGTACTACGGTGGTGGTGCTGCGGTAGCGTTGTCGCCTCACAGTTAGACGTTGCCCGTTTGATTCTCAGTTAGAGCGTCTTCTGTGTGGTGACATGCGTGAATGGGCATTAGGCCCGGCAAGCCAGCATGTAAAAATCTACTGCCAATCATTAGCGGACCGGAGTTCCGCTGTGGCGACCCCTAACCGGGAAAAGCCGAAATACACAAACAAACTAACATAGCCAAGGTAGCAGAAGTGTAAATCTTTTTTCCCCATCTGTTCAGTGCCTAGAATCCCTGTCAGAGGGGGGAGGTTTTTTTGCAGTGGAAGCCGTGACCCCTTTGGGACCCTGAGAGATAGTTTCTGGGTCAGCAGCAGGGTTCTTAAAAAGAAATTTATGTGAATCAGGAACCCTGTAGTATCTTTCTGGCTTAACAGGAGCTGGAGGTAAAGAGTCAGGAGTCAGACTGGACTCTGAAAATACATCATCTACAATGTCTAACACAGGTGGAATAGCAAGGGGCATGTGCTGAGGTATTAAAAGGAAGTCTCTGAGCCTTTTCTTAGAATCTGAATAATCTTTGCTCTCCCAGTGGAAATGCTCCCTCATGGTATGCAGAGTTTCCCCAAAAGAATAATCCTCAGGAGGAGTGGCTGAAGGGATAGATTCTTCAGCATCAGAATCCTCATAGATAGGAAGAGAGTATTCCTGATCAGAAGAGGAATCACAAGAAATGGAAACCTGATCTGAAGATTCATATTCTGTCTCTTGCCTAGGCTTTTTATCAGGAGGGGGATGGGAACCCCTGATCAAAGTAATTAGGGCTTCGGCCATTTTGAGCATCTGTTTTTTAGGCATGGAGGCCTGTCCATGGGGCTGTTGTACTTGTTTCTTTGTCTTTAGAGGTGCTTTAGTCTTTGCCTTTGAAGCTGAAGTTGTTTTAGCATATAACTGTGTAGGCCTGAAAACACCCTCAGAAGCCGATGCCTGCTCAGCGGCTCTGGACACATCTGAGGGAATAGTTTCCGAGGGTCCATTACCTTGAGTTTCCAGCGGCCTAGTCGGCTCCACGTGGGAGTCGGAAGCGGCCTGCAGCTCTAAAGTAGCGGGTGTCAGGGGCTGCGAAAGCGCCTCACTGAGAACTGGCGAACCGGCGACTGGCTTAGAAGAAGCCTCGTCGTCAGTTTTGGACCTCGGATGCCTGTCTTTTTCTTTTTCTTTGCATTTCTTTTGAATTGTGGTAGTCGAATGGCTATCCGACGACATTGTGTAATTAAATCTTCTGCCAAAATAGTGAAATGCAAAATCGTACCGACGCTTAATAGTGCATTGGTTAAATCTAGCACGAAACCAACAATTAGCAACGTCATGATCAGGGCCTAGGCAAGGAATACAGTAAGAAAGGAAGTCCTTATGAGGTATTTGCTTCCCACAAGAAATCCAATTATTAACTTTTTCTGACATCGGTCTGGAGCAAGAAAAAAGTTTCCTCAACGGGGTACTTAGCTTTTAATGAAGACTTTGGATCTGAAATTCGAACACGAAAATCTCAGGAGTTGGCCGACTGGCACTTGCGAACTGCTTTTGCTTTGGGCACCGCGCGGCAAGAAAGACTGAAGAAAATGGTGTCGGCTGCATCTTTTATACCCCTGGTGCACTGACGTCAGGGAGGAGGCGACAGCAACCGACGCTGGACCAGGACTTTGGAATTCAGGCCGACTGCGGGTAGCCTGTCAGCAGGATAACCCAATTGTAATGACTGCAACAGTGAAACATGATGAACATCTGAGCTCTCCTTTGTGTCTGAATCAGAAAACTGAGTAGAAAACTCTGTTTCTGCTAGAAACCACCTTATAAGAAAGATCAGTACCCTGAATTAAATCTTGACCCAGACCTAACAAACTACTCTTATCTTAGGAAATTTTAGGAGGAGTAGACACATATTTAGTTTTCTGTTTCTTTTTGACATGAACAATGTGGCCAAGTGTTATTAATGGTAAAATATCTTCCCTAGGAATGGGTACAACATTCTGACTAAATAGAGAAGCCTTCCCTGTTCCGTCACCCAGCACTGACAAGACTGGCTCTCCCTTGCCGACTGAGGTGCCCCCCAACAGCTGCAGACTTCTTCTG
Source organism: Protopterus annectens (assembly GCF_019279795.1). Lineage (NCBI taxonomy): Eukaryota > Metazoa > Chordata > Ceratodontiformes > Protopteridae > Protopterus > Protopterus annectens. The sequence goes on from NC_056739.1 coordinate 1,977,055,927, forward strand.
AAGTCCCATATCATTTTATGGGGATGAAAGCACTTAACGTTTCTTGTGGCTGTATCCAATAAAGAGAACTGTTTCTATCTGAGGTCCTGTCTTTGGCTGCATTTCTTGTTCTTTGGAGTTGTATTGTGTGCTTCTTTTTCCAAAGGGAACTTATCTGCCCAGCAAAGGAACAGCATAAACCAACCGTTGATCCTTGAAAGCTTGCAGGGGAGTGCTCTCTTCAACGGCAGGAAAGCTCTGAGGGGCTTGGTGCCCAAACCTGTCTTTTTAGTTAGCTCAGCTCTAGATGTGGGTTTGGATAGTGCCTTGAAGTTTTGGAAGCCGTACAGCTGTTATATCCTTGGCAGGATATAACCCATATAGCCAAGGCTGCTGCAGCAATGATTTTAACCTTGAACTAAAGCTTTCAAACTACAAGGACTCTTAAATGAGTTGTAGCACATTCTGCTTCCATCTTTTAATGAATTTTACAAACCTAGAATAATACAACCGTGAGTTATGTTACTAGTTTAGCATACAAGTTTGACCAAAACTGTTGGAGCTTATACAGAAAGAATATATTGTTAAATACCAAAAATACTGCTGCTGTCCATTTTAATGAAACACATAAGGGCAATATTACACTTAGTATATGGTTTTAGAGAGAATCAAATTAACAAGAAGGTGAGTTACTTTACACTTGAACTAACAGCATCTAGATGGATTACTAAATGCAATGCCTCATCATTAAGTGACACGAATAAAGAAATAAACTGCAAAGTTTATATCTACATTCACATTAATTTACAATAAAAGGCACCATTTTGTGCTCAAGAGGAATACAGAAATGTATTTAGTCATCTGTTCATTGTCTAATTACCCACTTTGCCTAGCTGATGGTTACACAGGAGCCAGAAAAGAGCTGACCTGCAAAACATAGCTGCATGGAGGAAAAAATATTCCAAATTGGATGCCAGTCTACTGGAGGGCATCTGCATGCACACATGCCTGCATGCGCATACACACACACCCACACCCACACACACACAAACACCCACACACACACACACACACACACACACACACACACACACACACACACACACACACACACACACACACACACACACACACATACACACACACACACACACACACACACACACACACACACGCAGACAGACACACACACTTAAGTACACCGTGCATACACATATTGGGTCAATTTGGAAGACTGTTAATTCACCTGCGGCATGTCTTTAGGATGTAGAAGGAAACTGGACATCCAACAATAACCCACATGGGCACAGACAGGACATGTAGACTCCTCACAGAAGATATCCCAACAACCAGAGAACCAAATGCTGTGAGGTAGTAATGCCAACTACTATGCCACTGTGTTACCCCAAAGAAATTAACTGGTAGTTTTCCTTACTTGATTAACTGATGCAATTAAATTGTGTAAAATAAGTTTGTTTTCTACTGAGCAGCTGAAAACTTTAAAATGAGTTTATTGTTTCTATACAGCAGTTCCCCATGAAAAGCACTATGCCCGTTTACTTGGTGCTTGCTCTGGTCTATATCTAAGATATTAAAAAATACCTCACTTTTTTGTAATTGACATTCTCTGAACCAAAGTGGTCTACATTACCTTGGACCATTCACCCGTTTTCCATTCATAACAGTCGGTGTAATTTTCACAGTCTTCTTTATCTTTTGGCCTCGTTGTGGCATCACATTTCCCCTGTACTGTTCGGCATGTTACAACTCGATGACGAGTGCCTCTGCCACAGTCAGTCGAACACTGCAAAAAAACACTGCTGTTTAGAGACCTTAACATCACATAGTATCTGGTCACAGGTAAATCACATTTTGCATAAAATTACAGATCTTTTTTTAGTTAGAATTTTTAATGAATGTTTTTAATAAATGTATAGCATAAGTAGATACCTTTTGAGCTTATTATCTTTTTCAATTCCCTCATCAGATTTTCACAACTGAACCTTGTACTCTGATCAATAGCCAGATAGAATACCTGCTCTTTATTCAGTAAACATATGACATGTGAATTCTGCAGGTCATTTTGACATGTCTTCTCAAGCCAGAAACAGCATGGTTACTTCAAGATTTTGCATAATTTTTTATCATAATAAAAATGTAACCTGTGCTAAATTAACTGATGTACATGTTGAATATGATTGTTTACTGTTTTCTGTTGTGTCACATACACTATTATTTTACTGTATATAAATGCTCACATCTTCAACATGGAGCTTTTCTAACGGGTTTCTGCTAAAAAGAAGCATGCTTGTCATCCTAGTCAGACCATCCCGGTACACAAATGCTAAATAAATAAAAATAAATAGAATTTTAAGTTGCTAATGTAAAAGTTAAACAGTGAAATGTGTGAGTATCGAGTAGCTAAAAGTTGCAATTACAATACAAGTCAAACACACAAGTGTTAGTAAAATCAGAATTCTTATAAACATTGAAGAGCATTTACCAGAATAAAAGTAAATGATGTCATGCTACTATTTCAAGACCAAGACTGGAATCCTCTCGTAAATGAAGACTAAGTTACCATATCAAAGTGATCTCCAAAACCAAGTTTGGCCATGTAAAACAATATTCTGTTTATTTTTATCATTATTTACATTGGTTACTTAAAAATACATTAAAAATGTTTACTTTTCAATTTGTAGTAATTTCCAAACTACATATAAACGAAAGATCATACAGTTTGTAAGTATTTTGTATTAACAGCCTGCTACACCATGCCTCTGCCTGTTTTAGTTTCAAAGCTATTTGAAATCGAGAGCAGCGCTTTTCAAAGTTCTTCATAGGTCTGTTCAAACTTCTGCTTTTTTCATACTCCTAGCAAGTGCAACTTTTCTCTGTGGGTGCTCTGGAGGGGGGGGGGGGGTCACTTAGTCGGACAGCAGATGGCTATGAGATTTTCCTGTGATGGCTCATTGTTAAGCAGCTTGGTGAAGTGTTGAGCAAACTGCAGTAGAAACAACTTGCTTTCTAGGTACTGATGGTTTTAAAGGTTTAAAATATGCAAAATATTCTTTACAATTTATATACATTGCTATCTCACATACACACAGTAGTATTTTAGGGTACCAGATGCTGTATGTGACACAAATATTGAAAAACAATTCTATATTTTTGAGTGTTTTGGTTTTAAAGCATTGCGAATGCCACTGTGCAATGTAAATACAATGCAAATAATGCTGTTTCTTTGTAAGCAGTCAGGTAATACTATGTATTAGTTAGCTAGTGTAGAAAATCCTTCAAGTTGGGTTAATAGGGCATTATGACACCATTTATGTGATTTGTTCTTTATGAAAAAGGAAGGCTTTTCTAAGGCATTGCACAAAGACTAGAGCCTCGAGGGACAGGCTCATTGTCCTGGACTGGAATTCGAGTGGAGACCATCACTGTCCCTCTATTCTGGACTGGAGTTCAAATGGAGACTGTCACTGTCCCTCTGTCCTGAACTGGAGTTCAAGTGGAGACTGTCATTGTCCCTTTATCCTGGACTGGAGTCCAACTGGAGAGTGTCACTCTCCCTCAATGGGTTCTTATGCCTGGAGAAGGATTCCAAGGAAAGAGGAATACTTTCAACTGCCTTAAGTGGGAAACTCTAGAAGCAGACTTTGTGATCATGGGCCTGGAATGAGACATCCTGGGCAACAGACTGATCCATTTGGAACCTGCAACAAATTCATCTTAGCTGGACAAAATGCTGGCTTTATATCTGGACTTCTTACTTGATAAGTGAAGAAATCTGTACACAGATATTTTTTCTGTTTTTGAGAATGTATTTTTTTTTCAAAATTATAGCTTCATAAGTTCATAGGAAGTGACTAGGCTAGCAGCCCTAGAGCACTTACAAGCCTAGCCATGTTAATCCCAAGTTGCCTCAATTGTCCTTGGTTAGATGGACGTGATTTGCAAAGCAAGTCTATGATCAACACTGACTATCCCTGTCCATGAGGGTAATGGGTGCCACCCAGGAGGGAATTTGCGGTCTCCCATCCATTTGTCCAGATCGCACATGAATAAGGTCAGTGAGAAGCTCTCTTTCAAATGAATTGGAAGTTTATTCCAGAGTAGTGGAAATCTCTGGGAGCTATATCTGTTTCTCTAGCATGTTCTGCTAATGTCACAGGCTAGGTTAAGATCCCTAGAGTGAGTGACTCTTGTGCCATTTGACTTGCAGATGTGCAGCATTTTCGTCAAGGCAGGGTCAGAACTGTCCTGGCTGTAGGTGAGGCACAAGTCACCTCTCAGAAGCCTATATGATACAGAGTAAAGTGACAGGGCTTTCAGTCTATCCATGTAAGTCATGCTTTCGAGGCCCTGTAGTTCTTGGTGAGAAACCTCTGTGGTCTCTCCAGTTGCTGCAGGTGTCTGGTGAGGTATATGGAGAATGGAATACTGTATTCTATTAATGGTCTGATGAGGGTGGAATACAGTGGAGTTGTAAAATTCTTAGACCTGGATGTGATTCCCTTACTTATGAGATGTGCAATGTAGAAGGCTTTCCTTACCACTGTGGAAACTTGAAGGTCAAAGTTCAGATTGCTATCTACCTGTGTTCCAGATCTCGCACCACTGGGTTTAAACTTAGGGGGGGTGTTGTCAATATTGTAATTAGCAGGGAATTCTGCTTTCTAAAGGGAATAATAATGCAGTTTTTTGTGTTTAGTTTTAGACCATTCCTTTGGCACCAGCCATTTGTCTGTGTTAGCCCCTTATGTAATATGTTAACATCAATGGGGGACTCAATGACTGCACCCAATTTACAGTCATCAGAGAATCTGGTAAGCCAAAGGATGTCTACTTTAGTCTGCACTTCCAAGAAAGAAATTCCAAACAGTAATGGACTCAGCACAGACCCTTGTGGTATGCTACTGGTGTAGAGTTGAAGTCACCAACTTTGACAACATGTGTTCTGTCAGAGAGCCAACTGGCTACCCATCTAGTGATGTAAAGGTTAATCTGCAGCTGGGGGAGTTTCTCAATGACACCTGAGTGGGGGATTGTATTAAAAGCCTTGGCTAGGTCAAGATAGGCAGTAGGCACTGCCTTACCTTCATCCAGGGCTTTGGTGACATTCTTGAAGAAGTCTACTAGGTTTAATGAGCATGATCTACCCTCAAAGAAGCCAAACTATGTTAGATCTAGTATTTGAAGATCAGCTCTGTCCTTGTTGATAAGGTCCATGATGATCCTTCCATAGTTTTTCATATGAAGCTAGTTAGACTTATGGGTCTATAGTAACAAGGGTAGGTTTATGGTCGCTGTTTGTGCAAGGCAATTACTGCTGCTCTTCTCCACTCTTCTGGACAAAGCCATTTCTCAAGCTATGGTTAAAGAGAATGCCAAGTGAGTCCACTAGGTCCTGTTTTACATTGCTTAATAAGCAACCTGGGATGTTATCTGATCCCACTAAGGCTGTGTTTTTGGCCTTGAAGAGCACAGATATGACCTGATCTCTAGAGATACTAGGCAGAGGACTGGTGTCAGGTATTCTTTGGGGGTATGGCTGGTGGGGACAGGGGGTGAAGTTTGCACCAAATCTGTCAGCTAGCAGGTTGGCAAATTCTTCCAATATAGCATGAGTGGTACCATCTACTACCAGTTTGGCACATAGCTGGGCATTCCCTTTTAGATTTCGGACATAGCTAAAGAAAGCCTTATGATTGTCCTTAGCTAGGGATGCTATTTCAACTTTGTAATTAGCTTTACAGGACTTTACAAGATTTTTTGATTTGCTTGTTCAAGCTGTGGAGGGAATTCGTCCTCTACTGAGTTAGTTCCCTCTTGTTCTTAGACATTGGTTTATTCCATTTGTTATATAACCTGTTTATATTTGAAGTCCACCACGGTGGCTTGTTTTTTCAGGAGAATCTGGTTTAATCTGATCAGATACAGCTGAGTGTATACAGTTGCTTAAGTGTTTATACAGGGCATTTTGTACACCTCTGCAAAGGAATTATTGTTGTCTGTGAGTGCGTGGGGTATAAAACTTTTTATACCATTCCTTAGTAGGCTGTAGTTTGCTTTGGAAACAATTTTAGGGTTTTTGCTCCTGTGGTGGTGACAGGGTCAATAGTTACTTTGAATGAGACTGATTTATGGTCCAGCATTATCAGGGAGGGCATCACACAGAGGGAAGTGCAGTGACTTTGCATGTTGGTGAGTACTATGTCTAGGACATTTGAGAACCTTGTAGGGGTGCAGATTATTTGTTCCAGAGCATTTGTACTGACAAAGTCCAAGAACCTCTGGGTGAGCATGTTTGTGCATGTATGTCACCCAGTTGATGGAAGGATAGTTGAAATTTCCCATCACTGAGGTGTTGGACTGTATGGCGAGTGACTCCAGTAAGTTTAGGTAGGCGGTGTACTTTTCTTGATTATGGTGGGGGACCTATAGCTAGCAATGATGTGGTAGGATATTTTGGTTATAGTTAATTGTACATGGAGTAGTTGGAGAGAGTTGTACTGTTTGACCAGTCTCAAGGTGTACTTGGCTTTAACAAAGATGGATACACCTCCACCTTTGGTTCTTTCACACTCATTTTGAGATCTGAATGTGTGCAAGGCATTGCAATATTGCATTGCCGGGATGCTCTCAGCAACCTTGAACCATGTTTCAGTGACTGCACAGATGTCAGCATCTTCCAAGGTGAGCAGTGCTTCCAGGGAATGCAGTTTCATGTTTAGACTCCTAGCATTAAGCAGCAGAACCTTAAGTTTGTCTCGAGTGGATTTTGTTACCTTGGAAATTTTGTTGTTTTGACATTGCTTAAAAAGGCACTATGGGGGAAGCAAGTGCCTCTGCCAGTATCCATAAGCCTAGAGGAGACAGGTGTAGACCATCTCTGGCAAAGCAGCATGGCCTGTTGGTCATGTATTCCCAGGATAACAGATACTAGATCTCCCTGGACTAACACCACAAGCTAAGCCAGTTGTTGAAGTCAATCCTTTCTTGTTTATATTGTGGCATCAACTTGGGTTTAGGTAGAATGCTGCTTAGGGCTAGGGTCATACCTGCCTGGGAAACATAATCTGAGTGTTCAGTCATGTCTCTCTTCATATAGTCCAGAGAAGTACATCTCAAGTCATTTAACATGGACTATGACACAATCATAATGATACTTGTTGGTGAGTAACTTGAGTGCATGTGTGATTTGATGGACCCTGGCACCTGACTGGCAGCTGACCTTGACCTTCTCCTTGTCTCCCTGGTTAGGGGAACATTTGTGTGTCTCACTATGGAGTCGCTTATGACCAAGACATTTGGTTTTGAGGTGTTTTGCCTTAGGGGCTTATTGGCTGAGACTCTGGTGTACGTGTTATCATGTGTAGTGATTTTTATTTGTACAGCAGTGTGTGCAACTAGTTTACATTTGGGAGGTCTCTGATCTTTTGGTAGGCTTCAAGTGAGTACCTCTACGTATATGGGTTTATGTGTTATGACCTTATTTTGTGTGAGAGATGAAGTGTGTGTGCTGACACCCTGTTTGATGTCCAGTTTGTTGTTATGTGAGAGAACTGATTACAATTTCATAGTGTAATTACATCTCTCACATAAGGTATTTGTTTATTTTAGGATCATAGGAGGTTACTGGGCTAACAACCCCAGGGCCCTTACAAGCCTAGCCAAGTTTATACAAGCCTAGGAGTAAGTGATTGTCAGTATACATAAGGCAATTACTACATTGCCTCAAGATGTCCAGGTCAATCAGACCGGCCATTAAAATGATGGAAAACTGCCTGTTCATTCCAGAAGTTTTTACCATATGTACTATTAGGGAAGGCAGTGGGAAAGTTTGACCAATTTTTGCACTAGGACTAACAAAGGTGCTTGATCTATTGAAGGCTATAGATGTTAAATGTGGCAATGCTGCTCATTGCGCAACTGAGTTTCCCGTAGTGCAGTAGAGAATCTTCAGAGGGTTTCATATATTTGGTTGTAGTCTGAAAGAGTGAACATTCAAAAGAATTAATGCTCTTTTTTCTTCTTTCTCAGCCTACCATCTGCTTTGCGTGCAAGACAGCAGTACAGTGGGGGGGTCTGAGAATTTACCTTTCATCACTGTTGTGCAATCTTGGATTTGGTACATATAATTAGCAGGGGGTGTGAGGAGCACATTCCTCCATATGGAGTGTACAGGGGAATTGCCCTGCTGCAAAAAATGTGTTTTTTTTGTTGTTCTTTTTTAAAATCATTTTAGATTCACTGTAAAAAAAAAAAAGATTGCTCTTTTTGTATTCAGTGTCTAATGACACAATCATTACTCTCTCTATATATATTATACAGATATATATATATATATATATATATATATATTCATACACACAGACAAATATGTATATGTAGATATACAATATTGTATCTATTCATATATGGAATGACTAAATTTCGAAGTTTCAAAACTTCGAATTTCTTACGGTCGAGATCATAAGATCGAAGTTTTGAAATTTCAAACTGTTTAAATGTCCATCACTGTATAGTGCAGAACAGTATATTTACCATTTTCCTTGCTGTAGTGTGATCTCAGAGTTGGTATATTTAGTTAGTAGGGGGCGTGGGGGTGCACGGGGGCTTGCCCCCCTGGAAAAACGTAAAAAAATTTTTTTTTTTTTTTTTTATTTACATTTCAAATTTCAAAACTTTGATCTTATGGTCTCAACCATATCTCCAAAAAAAGAGAAATGCCCTGGGTACCTTCTCATTGTGCACAGGCAATGACTATTGCACAGGAAGATAAGCTGCGCAGCAGGACGAGAAAGTGATGTATGCACTGAGCAAACTGGAACTTGCATAGTAGGCAACATAATTTAAACAACATATCTGCATAATAATAATAATGATAATATCATTAGTGTTGTGAGAGCACAAGATTCAGCTTGTTTTTAATGTTTTTACTTTATATATATATATATATATATATATATATATATATATATATATATATAAAACTTGAAAAAGCACATTTATCACATTTACCTGATGTGAAAGAGTTTGGTGATTAAAGCTTTTTTATGAAGTGGCTCCACCTTCCTATAACAAACCTCTTCAAGAGGGTAACACAGTCAGTGGACAGTGGGCACACCTTCCATACTGGGTGCCTTGACCTTGCCAAGGTATTTGATACTATAACTCATACCAAAATAATAAGCAAACTACATGTACTCCAATGTGATCTCTATGTAGTTAGATGGCTGCAAATTGAAGGACAGAGTCCACCCAGTGAGGGTGGTGGGCACTTCTTCAGAAAGCATAAAGGTATCCAGTGGTAGCTCCCTAGGGATCTGTATTTAAACCTCTGCTATAACTACTTTTCTGATCTCCAAATTAGAAATGAGGATGTCTGGTTAACCAAGTTTCCAGATGATTCTAAGTTGTTTGCCATTCTCCAACACATGTACTCCAGCATGAGATTACATTTGTTAATAACCGATGTACTAAAACCAAACTCAAATTACATGCCAAAAAGTGGAAAACTGCAGCATTCAGTAAACAACCCCTCTCTCCAACTTATAGTATAGACAACACATCACTTCAAAATGAGAATGACCTGATAGATTTTGGAATATGGGTGGATAGTTCCCTCTCATCTACCCTTAATGTTGCAGTTGAGGTTAGAAAGCTTGCACAACTTATTGAAAAATATATATCTACAAGACTAAATTAATTCCCCACCCCTTCTATTCTGCATTAATTAGGCCTATCATAGAATGCAATGCTCCCTTGGGGCTGTCTACAAGACTGAATTAAGTCCTCACCTACTAGTGTACATTGATTATTGTATTTACTGTACAGATTTGATAAGGTTACTGTTTATCTTTATTTTAATATAAAATTAATCTGTACTCCATTGCAGTTTTAACAGCTTCTGAAGCTCCAGGTACCTCTTTGATACATCCTAGTACTTTGTACTTAGGGTACCACAAGAGAGTACAGTGGCAATAAGAGAGTGTAATTATTCAGTTCCTGTGCTTTCCTATAAACAAAACAAAACAAACCAAACAAAAAACACAGGTGGGCTATAAAGAAAATGAGTTGATTTAGATGATAAAGAATGTAAGCCTTTGTGCTCTAAAATGTTCTCATGATGCAGCTGATACAGTAACCACAGCTTTCACACCTGGTAGTCACAAACAGACATGTCTGCTTATCATCAGAAAATCTGTCTGAAGACGTAAACATCCCAAATCCACGATAATCAAGTTATAGGAAACATCTGTTCAGTCAAAATATATTCTACCAACGCATTGTTAACTTTCAAACTCAGAAGTTGTGTAAAGTGGTAAAATGTAAAACCTGACATGGTTTTATTACTTTATTTATTTAAATGAAAATAAATAAATCAAATAAAGGTTTATTTATTTTTTAGCACTAATGTAATATTTTCTCCTTTGTTGGAAGTGTTTAAGGTGGATAAAATATCCATATTTAACATTTTAGTTATATGGGCAGATTAACATTCTTCTTTAACCTTTATAAAGATACCTAAAATAATAGAAATTACTTAATTCTTTTGCAAATGCCTTGGGTCGAATTCATGAATGCCTACACTATAGGTAGGCACTAAGTGTATGTTGTTCTGAGTGAATGGAAAACACATGTATAACTCCCACCTACTTCCTCCCTAATTTTAGTTTTCCTACTCATTTTCTTGCTGCCTTAAATATTAAGGAGGATTCATAAAGGTTACCACAATGTGTAAACTACATCTACACAGCCTAATCTTTCTAAGTAAATAGCACAAAAAATGTGGTAGGGATGTTCTTGAATGCAGATTGTGTACACTTAATGTAGACATTCACGAATCTGACTCAACTAGAAAAAGAATGTAACTATATTTAAAATGAATTACATGTGGTTTTGACTTACTTTCTTTGGTTTCAGTAGAGAATGGATCTTGATTCAATATTTTACTTTTACAGAATAAATGTTTATTTTGTTTATCTGAGTTTGGTGGATCTATATTTTGACTTAACCTATGGATTTCATATCATATTATTAAAAAAAGCATAGCATTGTTTATCTTGATTAGTTTTGTATTATATTTCATTTTTATGTCATACTTGAATATAGTTATACTTCCAATATTCTTATAAAAGTACTTTTGAAATACTTAAGCTTGTAATGTTTGTCTATAGAAAAGTATAGCCTATTTATATATACACATATTCAAAATATTTGCATTCATCTCACAGATTAACATATTTTATTTCTGAATCATATTTTGAAGTTAACATTTAAGGATAAAGAATTTCTTAGTAATTGGGAATATATATATATATATATATATATATATATATATATATATATATATATACATACATATATATATATTTTTTCTTATTCATTCCTATCTGACCCATTTCAGCCAGAGCCTGGATTTTTACACAGTAAACAGGCACACATGTTAAAAAACAAACAAACAAAAAAAAACACTTCAGATTGGACAATGAGATAAAAATGAGGAAAATAATATGATAAAGTGATAAAGGCTGAAAGTAATAAGTATGGTCATGATGGAGTATAAAAATATCAGTGTGTACACGCATGCACACACACACACACACACACACACACACACACACACACACACACACACACACACACTCACACATATATATATATATATATATATATATATATATATATATATATATATATATATATATATACCCAATATGAAAAGGGCATGAGGAGTGTTAAGCATATATTATTTTATTTATGGTTCTAGTTGTACTGTGCTATTTTTGATTAGCTTTACCACTTCCTAAATATATGGTTCTGCATTGAAATGCCATCGGTCATAGATTAGTACTAGGATAACTGCCTTTGTGAGCCATTTTAAGCCTAGCCAGTTATCCCTTGTCAGACTCAAATCCTGCACTTTATGTTTGTAAGGCAAACACCTTAACCATTAGGCCACCCTCCCAATGCCTTTCTCTGAGAAGTTGGAGACTTGATCCAATGAACCCCATTCTATTATTTTCTTTAAAATGGACATAAGGCATAGAATTTTCCTCTTATTCTAAAGATTATGTTCAGTGTTTCTTTTCTTTAATATGAATAAGAGGATGTTAGATTAATTACTGACAGATATTTTTTCAACAACTGCCGAAGGATCAGAGGCATTGTGCTAAAACACCTTTTGTTGACAGTGGAGTTTTCCCTTTTCTCCACTGTTGCATGACCTCAGAGTGGGTATATATCTAATTTTGGGGCATGTGGGGACTTGTCCCATACATCAGAGGTACAGAGGGGAGCTTCCCCTCCTGCAAAAAATGTTTTTTGTGTATTGCTGAAAGCCGTTTTGGCATAATATTTTTCGATCTATCTGCAGTCAAAGAAGTGAGAGTTGATAGACTGACATGAATTCAGACAATTGTATGTTATTACTAAATTTACTCCTTTTATAAGGATTCCACACTAGTCTTTCAGCAGCAATATTCTAACATTTTATACATTCTAAATTCTGTCGTTTCATGCATAATATAATTAGCACTGTCCATTGTATCTCCATGTAACTACGATAATTATTGAAATAAATTGGTTTTATTTTTCAACTCTAGTTATTGTTTTTGAATTTAGCAGCTTTAATACTTTTAAAATATGTTGACACCATTTTAAATATTTGCTTTTGCTTCGACATAATTATTTCCTTTATGTTTCTTTAGTGCATAAGGACTTATGGTATTTACGCTCTGCATACAGAATTCTATATTTTGCTCAGTTTCATATAAGACGAGCTATTTGTCTAACACTTGTCTATTAAGGTTTTTGAAACTACACTGATATGTTTTAATAGTTTAGGAGGTAAATATGCTAGCTACATATATGAAGCCAATATTTGCTCTTCTGAAAGGGGGGGTAGATGTAGATATTAAAGAAAAGAGAAAAGTACAGCTGTGTACACTTACTATAAATGTAGATGTTCGAGTGTATTCACTGTTGCAGTCATTACACTTGGGTTATCCTGCTGGCAGGCTACCCTCAGTCGGCCTGAATTACAAAGTCTAGGTCCGGCGTCGGTTGCTGTCGCCTCTTCCCTGACGTCAGAGCGCCAGGGGAATAAAAGATGCAGCCGATGCCATTTTCTTCAGTTTTTCTTGCCCCATATGTCAGGTTCCCCCAAAAGGGTAGGCTAAAAAAATATGCCAATAAAACAAGCATGCACCAAAATATATTATACCTTCATCTACAAGCAAATACACCACATAGGTTGTATAGATTAGAGAAGTGCAGATAAGTTCCAGCAAAGAAATGGGGGATGGTGGGTGGGTAACCTGGACTGCAACAGTGAATACACTTGAACATCTACATTCATGGTAAGTGTACACAACTGTACTATGTTCTTCGTGTTTCACTGTTGCAGTCATTACACTTGGGTTGAATCCCAAAGCTATGGTTGGGAGGCTGGAGCTAATATAGCATTAGGAGCAGCTATGAGGCCCTGCAGAACTGCAGTGGCAAAGCCTGCCCTGGATTTAGAGTAGAATGGAAAATTATAGTGCTTTGTAAAGGTGTGCACTGAACTCCAGGCTGCAGCCTCTAAAATGTCTTTGGTTGGTACTCCCCTGAGGAAGGCTGCTGAAGTGGCTGCTGCTCTGGTTGAATCTGGCCTAATGTCCTTAGGCACTGGCTTGCCATGTTGTGAATAGCAGAACCGAATGCAGTGGCCTATCCATTTAGAAATAGTCTGCTTTGAGATAGCCTTTCCTTGTGATCCTGCAGCATATGCCACTAGTAGTTGCTCTGTCTTTCTGAAAGCTTTGGTTCTGTTCAAGTAGAAGCGTAGTTGTCTGTGTATGTCCAAAAAATGCAGAATTATCTCCCCCTTATTCTGTGGGTTTGGATAGAAAGTAGGCAGGTGAATAGTTTGGTTAAGGGCCACACTGGACACTACCTTAGGCATGAATGTTGGGTTTGTCCTCAGAGAAACCCTGTCTGGATAAAAAATGATAAAAGGTGCCACAGCCATGAGTGCCTGTACCTCTGAGACTCATCTTGCAGAAGTTATTGCTAGGAGCAGAGCTGTTTTCCAAGATAAAAACTTTATATCATCTGTAGCGGCTGGCTCAAAAGGAGGCAGGGTGAGTTTTTCCAAGACATAATTGAGGTCCCATGCAGGTAATGGTGATCTCTTTGGAGGCCTTAAGTTTTTGGCTCCTCTGTGGTACTGCTTTAACAAAGGATGAGAAAAGATTGGTGGCTCTGTATTGTAATGAGCTGTAATGGCAGAGGCATGAATTATAATTGATGAAAAGGATAGGCCTTTGTCCAGCATCTCAGTTAAGTATTGCACAATCTGAGGAATATTTGGTACAGCTGTGTCAATTCCTTGTGTCTGGTTCCAAGCACAGAATCTCTTCCATTTTCCAGCATAAGATTTTCTGGTACTAGGCCTACTGGCCTCCAAAATGACATCCATCACAGCTTTAGTGAGAGGTGCGTTTTGTATGACTACATTATCTGCCATGCTGCCAGATTTAAGGTCTTTCGCTGGCTGTGCAGGATCTGATTGTCTTGTTGGGATAGTAGATGAGGTATTTGAGGCAAGGTCCAAGCTGGGCATTGAGACAAGTTCCTTAGAATTGGATACCAGTACTGGCGGGGCCAGCCTGGGGCAATCAGTATCATTTTTGGCTTCTCTTGTTTGACCTTTAGGAGTACCTTGAGGAGGAGAGACAGTGGAGGAAAGGCATATACTGCTAAGTTATTCCAGCTGAAAGATAGGGCGTCCACTTTCCATGCTTGTCTGTGATAAGTCCTTGTGCAGAATTTTTTAGTTGGTAGTTGTGAGGAGAGGCAAATAGATATATCTCTGGGCATCCCCATTTCCTTGTTATCATGCTGAAGACTTGCGGATTCAATTTCCACTCGTGGGGATCCATGAGGTTTCTGCTTAGTTCGTCTGCCAGAGTATTTATCTTTCCTGACAGGAATTGTGCCTGCAGATGTACTTGGTAGGTCAATGCTGTGTCCCACAAAGTCATGGCTAGTCTGCAAAGGGGGTAGGAATGAGTGCCTCCCTGCTTGTTTCTATACCACATGACTGTGGTGTTGTCTGTCTTTATCAGTAGTTGTCCCAGATGAAGTAGGTCCTTGAAGCCTGTCAGGGCATTCTGAACAGCTAGCATCTCTTTTTGATTGATATGTAGAAGCATTTGGTTTGCGGACTTTGTGCCTTGAATACACCTTCCTGCCATGTGGGTCCCCCAGGCATAATCTGATGCATCCATTGTTAATGTTTGCCTGGCTGGGGGTAAAGTGAATGGCTGTCCCTTGTTCTGGTGACAAGCCTTTGCCCACCATTGAAACTCCTGTTGCAGGCAGGGAATGAGGATAATTATTGTTTCCAGACTGTGGCAATGTTGAGTCCAAACACTTTTTAGGTATCATTGAAGTTTCCTCATATGCAGTCTCGCATATGGAATTAGTAGAATGCAGGATGCCATGAAGCCCAAAGTCTGCAGAAGTTTTCTTGCAGATAACTGGGCCTTTGTTGCCAACAGGTTAAAATAGGTAGTCATTTGTGTTTGTTTGTCTAGCATGAGATAAGCCATCTGGGCAGTTGTATTTAAGCTTGCACCCAGGAATATTATTCTCTTGAGAGGGTACTAGTTTTGATTTCTTTTCGTTGACTGTGTACCCTAGGCGTGTTAGAAATCTCTTTACAAACGCCAGATGCTGTAGTAGAATGTCCTTGTTCTCTGCTTGAATGAGGCAGTCATCCAAGTAAGGATATATTTGTATTCCTCTTTGTCTGCAGAATGCAATTACTGGTGCCAGGCACTTTGTGAAGACCCTGGGCGCAGTAGATAAGCCAAAGGGCAGTGCAGAG
Organism: Protopterus annectens; assembly: GCF_019279795.1. Lineage (NCBI taxonomy): Eukaryota > Metazoa > Chordata > Ceratodontiformes > Protopteridae > Protopterus > Protopterus annectens. The sequence goes on from NC_056739.1 coordinate 1,977,071,795, forward strand.
AATTGGTAGTGCATTGAGCCAGCTTTGAATGTGAGGTATCTTCTGCGTGTTGGTTTGATTGGGACATGCAGGTCTAAAGTCACTAGCCAAGCCTTCTTGCCCAGCATGGGCAAAAGTTGCTGTAGAGTTAACATTTTGAATTTTGGTATATCCAGAAATGTGTTTAGAATAGATAGGTCCAGTATTGGTCTCCAGGTCTTGTCCTTTCTTGGGACCAAGAAAAGTCTTGAATAAAATCCTTGTCCCTGCTCCTGCTCTGGTACTTGTTGAATAGCCCTCATGTCTGTGAGGGATGAGACTTGCTTTTGTGCCTCTGCCCACTGATGTTTTGGCAGGTTTGGCCAACTGTTTGTCCTTGGCAGGGTATGGAAGTGAAACTTGTAGCCTTGTGACACTATGTCTAGGACCCATTTGTCCTGGGTTATTATATGCCAATTTTGAGAAAAAAGTGCTAGTTTTCTCCCTAAAGGTGCTGCCAGAAGATAAGTGCTTGGTGCAGGCAGGGGGAAGTCATTGGGACTGTTTCCTGTATGGCTGTGATTTGTCTTCTCCACTTTTGGAGGTAGAAGCACCCCATTGTTTAGACCTGTACGAACCTTGGGGCTGGGATCTGCCTCTTGGGCATCTGTATCTGCCCCTTTTTGGTCTGTCTGACACTGGAAAGGACCAATTCTTTGTAGGCCAGTGTCTGCTAAATCTAGGTGGCTGTACCTGTAAGAAATCCTTAACCGTTTGCATAGATTTAGCTTTGTCCTCCATTTTCTTTAACACCTCTTCTGCTTTAACACCAAACAAAGTATCATGCTGTAATGGAGGCTCTAATAATTTTGCTTTGACATGATCAGGCAGATTTTGTTCCTTTAACCAAGCATGCCTCTTGATGACAGAACCCATAACAGCGGCCCTGCAGGAGGCCTCCAAAGAATCAAAACCACATTGCAAAGTATGCTTTCCAACTTGTTCAGCTGCATGCAATAAATCCTGCATTTCTTTGTTTTCTGCACATTCAGAATTTATCAACATTTTCTGTTTAAGCAGTGACATAATATATTGCTGATATTTGAGCATATGAAACTGACAATTTAAAGCTCTTATAGCCAAGGTAGCAGAAGTGTAAATCTTTTTTTCCCCATCTGTCCAATGCCCTAGAATCCCTGTGTGAGGGGGTAGGGTTTTTTGCAGCGGAAGCCTTGACCCTTTTGGGACACTGAGAGATTGTTTCTGGGTCAGCAGCAGGGTTTTTGAAAAGGAATTTATGAGAGTCAGGAGCCCTGTAGTATCTGTCCGGCTTAACAGGAGCTGGAGGTAAGGAGTCAGGGGTCAGAATGGACTCTGAAAATACATCATCTACAGTGTCTAACACAGGTGGAATTGCTAGGGGCCTGTGTTGTAGTAGTAAAAGGAAGTCTCTGTGCCTTTTCTTAGATTCTGAAAAATCTTGGCTCTCCCAGTGAAAATGTTCCCTCATGGTATGCAAAGTTTCCCCAAAAGAGTGATCCTCAGGAGGAGAGGATGAAGGGATAGATTCTTCAGAATCAGAATCCTCATAGGGAGGAATTGAGTATTCCTGATCAAAAGAGGAAGCAGATGAAATGGAAACCTGATCTGAAGATTCATATTCTGTCTCTTGCCTAGTGGGGATGGGAACCCCTGATCAAAGTAATTAGGTCTTTGGCCATTTTGAGCATCTGTTTTTTGGGCATGGAGGCCTGTCCATGAGGCTGTTGTACTTGTTTCTTTGTCTTTAAAGGTGCTTTAGTCTTTGCCTTTGAAGCTGAAGTTGTTTTAATGTATATTTAAGTAGGTCTGAAAACACCCTCAGAAGCCGATGCCTGCTCAGCGGCTTTGGACCCATCTGAGGGAATAGTCTCCTAAGGTCCAATACTTTGATCTTCCAGCGGCCTAGTTGACTCCACGTGGGAGTCGGTAGTGGCCTGCAGATCTAAAGTAGCAGGCATCAGGGGCTGCGAAGGCGCTTCACTGAGAACCGGCGACTGGCTTAGAAGAAGCCTCGTCATCGGTTTTGGACCTTGGATGTTTGTCCTTTTCTTTTTCTTTGCGTTTCTTGTGAATGCCGGTAGTTGGATGGCTATCTGATGACATCATATAATTAAACCTTCTGCCAAAATAGTGTAATGCAAAATCGTACCGACGCTTAATAATGCGTTGGTTAAATCTAGCACAAAACCGACAACTAGCAACGTCGTGGTCAGGGCCTAGGCAAGAAATACAATTATTAACTTTTTCTGACATTGGTCTGAAGCAAGAAAAAAGTTTCCCCAACTGGGTACTTAGCTTTTGAAGAAGACTTCGGATCTGAAATTCGAGCATGAAAATCTCAGGAGTTGGCCGACCAGCACTTGTGAACTGCTTATGCTTCGAGCACCACGCAGCAAGAAAGACTGAAGAAAATGGCGTTGGCTGCATCTTTTATACCCCTGGCGCTCTGACTTCAGGGAAGAGGCGACAGCAACCGACACCAGACCAAGACTTTGGAATTCAGGCCGACTGAGGGTAGCCTGCCAGCAGGATAACCCAAGTGTAATGACTGCAACAGTGAAACACGAAGAACATGGAAAGAAATAAAAAAAATGAATGTCTTTACACAAGTACCATAGTAAGATGAAAGTATAGTAAAAGTAAAGTTTAAAATGTTTAATTAAAAGTAATGGAAAAAAGGAAAGAAAAGGAATAAAAAGAGAATTTCTTGGACATATTTAATATTCCTATCTGTATTAGGGTTACCACCTGTCCCACTTTGCGAGGGACAGTCCCTCTTTGGGCAATTGTGTCCTGACAAAAAACTGTAAAAATGGCAAATGTCCTGAGATTTTAGGACAAAATTATTTCCTATATTTTATGTAATAGTTGCATAAAACAGTTATTCTGTATCTAAAATACCTAAATGTTATAAGAAACAGAATAAGCAACTAAAATGCTACAAGAATAAGCTTTTATTTAGGCAAAAAGTTAAGTTCTAACCTTTGTACGGACCATGGGTATGTGTCAGCCTGTAAAATCTGATGTTTGTACCAAAAATGTCCCACTTTGGCCATTTGAAAAGGTGGCAACCCAAATCTGTATGGAGCTATGGTTTGAATTATAGTTGTTTGGTTTGTCTTGCATTGGTTAAGTTGTCCAAAAGATCAAGCTGTGATTTGATTGGCATTAGATAATTAAATTAGGTCCAGAAGGAAATTAGACTGGGGTTTAAATTTTTATTAGTTATGCCTGAGGATTCATTAAAATCCCTACCTCTCGCATTAAGGTCTGCAGTAAAAAGGACCTGTTTTCAAGATGCAGACATTTCCAATTCATAGACACATTAGCTGCAATGAGAAAAGACCTCATTATCAGCTAATTTGCATATCTATGAATTGCCACTAACTACTGCAAGTGCAGATCAGCAGTTTCTTGCCGTAGCTAACAGTGACAGCTGTATTGTGTTTGCATAGGCACTCCCCCCCTCAGTCGCTCTCACACACACAAGCACACAGTAAAACACACACACACACACACACACACACCAAAAACCCTATACCTGTCCCTGTTGTCAGAACTTCCATGATGTTTCCTTTTTCCCCTGCCCTAGTAATTCATGGATGATTAGTCAGTCATTAATGCCAAATATTAGAGTTTCACTTTTCACAGACTTCAGTAAAAGCATGCTAGTGCCAAAGCTGTTATTGTAGCAAATGTCATTGTTTATAAGAGGAATACTTAAAATATTCCATCATATTAATCTTCTATTCTCCTGATGTCTTGCCATGAAAGTTTGAGAGGTATGCTTAATGTTTCCTGTTCCTCTCTTTCATACCTCATGAAGTTCTGCAGGTATTGCATAATGCTGGAGATCCTCAACATATGTTAAAAAATGCATCAGACTAATGCAGGGGTTTCATGTGTCAAGCTTGCAGGGTTCAAATCCTTTCCCCCTCTTTGTACTTTTTTTCACTCTTGTATTTTCAGATTGTACCCCCCCCCCAGATTGCCATTATGTTTAAGTGCTGCTCAGGCATGTGTTTAACTCATTCACGTCTGAGCAGCAGGAGGCTAATAAATCCTTTTGCTTCCTGGAGTCTCCTGAGCCTGGAAATCACTAACTTCCTGAAAGCTCTTCTCTCTGGAAGTAATATGATTTACAATATCTGATAAATTATGCAAGTTATGAAAAATGTAAAATATGAAAGCTCTTTGGTAGACAATGGGCTACACACTGGCATTATAATCAGAGTTCTGCCTGTAGATGCTGATTTTATATTGCAGATTTACAAAACAAAGCTAGTATTTTATTTGCCAAAAACTGCTAGTATTACGATCAAACAAAAGGTTATATTTCTTTTAGTGTGCAAGATATGTCAGATCAAAAATTTCAGTGGGAGAACTGCTCAACTGTTTGTTAGTTTTCCAGTACTGTATGACAAGCAGGAACAGCATACTGCTGTTTTGTGATGTTGCAGAATATTAGCAAATTATGCATATTATATTTTCACAATATTTCAAAACATTATTAATTTACAAAACCGTGCATGTTCAGTGGTTAGTATCGGTGGAAACACTGTGTACCTTAATGTTTTGTATAAGATAGCACCATTGTTTACATGCGGATCATACAGATTTTATTAAATTAATTACATTATCAAATAAGTTAATAGTCATAACTGATTTACTATAACAGCATTTATATCATGCCATCACATTATCCACCATGTTATTTTTGCTACTACACTTTGCTTGCATACACTACTCTCAACATGGCAGCATTAAACTCTGTTTTGGTATTATTAATGTTACTATGGAAACTATCTCAAATTTTTCATAACATTTTGCAAATGTTGCTTAACAGCTCCAGTTCTGTATATCCCATGATGACCATTTCAATATGCATGCCTCACAGATCATGTCAGCTTATAGATGCAACCTTGCTACCTTACTTATTGGTATGCATCTGTACCAGGACTTCAGAAATTAGACTTTGAAAACTCATTCTAGGAGTGTAGAGAAGTCTTCTGTAATGATGAGTTTACCTTTACAGGATACATAGGAAGTCCACTTTTCTGACAACTATATTCTTGTAGGAAGTAATGAGTTACAGACTTAACTGTGGTGGCTAGTGGTTCTACTCACTCCCGATCCCATTTCTGTTTAAGTGCCAGTACATGTTTAATGAGGTATCCCTGGTGGCTAGTGGTTCCCACAGCAAATGCTGCAGGCTTTGCTCATAAATACGTGGAGATGTGTATAACAACCACCCCAAACCCATACAGCATACACATGCACACACACTCATACACAACCCCCCCCCACACACACACACACACACATATGCACAAAACAGCCCCCTCCCTATCCAGTTTCACTGACAGGCACACTCATGCATTCACTTCCTCACATACAAACCTGTCTGACTTACCCACTACTAAATCCCCTACCAATACCTTCCAGGCAGACACATACTCACACATACACTCCCTCCTGCATTCCCTCCCATACACTCAAGCACACACCTCCTAAAACTGCCATACCACTAAAGTACCCAGTACTTACCTCTACCATAATGGATAAGCACAGCTAGCCACATTCACTACTGTAAGGGGGCCAAGAGTGGCTGTGCTACTCTTTACATCTCAGTCATTCCACGAATTGCTCAGTTACATAGATGCCTCACCACAGGTAGTTCCAGGGGACAGCTCATGGCTACTTAGCATAGATCGCTCTCCCAAATTGCTTTAGTAGCATTTAGCACAGCCGAGGAGACAGCCTGTCATGGTGTTTCACAACTTTACGTGAAAGCCCTGTGGTAGGGCAGTTTATGGTGTACACATTGGTTACAACTCATGGTAACCTATATGAATTCAGCCCATGGTTTCTTATCTCAACTCATAAACACCTGATGTTTAGCTTTTATACTAACCTTAAACAACTAACAGTGCTACATAGAATGTCACCATATATGATGAAACTTACAGATTTTTACAACTGGCTTAATGAAAAGAGAAATTTCTTTTTAGGGTTGGGTGATAAGGATGGCAATAAAATCATATTTGGGATGCTCGTAAGTCACAACTTTGTGGTAAAATTATAGTTTGGTGTAGAAACAGAATAAAACAAAGGGACAAAGAATAAGTTGACTTAAAAATAAAGTGTATGAAGCAAAGTTCAGAAACAAGGAAGGACTTCTGTGGAGCTGGTTATTGATCTAGATAGAAGATATCAGCAAATATTATACCATAAACCATCAATAATCTTAGAAAAATCAAATTCTGTTCTTACTGTATGAATACATAATTTAATAAGTACAACAAAAGTCTTGTAAAGAACCAGCCAGATACAGTTGATTAAAAGTTCAAAACACAAGACAGTGGTAGCAGATGTAGAAGATATTTTATACAGGTTTCAAAATTATTATAAAAATCTCAAACAAGTTCAAAAAACAAAGCAGACTATTAAAAACAAAGTAACTTTTTTAAAGAAAAGATTAGTATGATCTTATGTAGAGAGATAGACAGTTTGCACTGGCCAATTGATATCAAAGATGTGACAAGTCAGGTAATGAAAATAGGCTAAATAGGGCTAAAACTACTATGGCAATGTAAGGATAGGTGTCTTAATGCTCAGAGATCAATAGTCTAGTAAGTACCTATGAACCTATGAATTTGGAATTGGCAGCCTTTAAAGGCATACACGCATATCCTAAAACTCTAATAGATATTCAAACTAATTTCAGCATCCCTCCTACATGGAAGTATTCACTACTGATTCCAATTCCAAAACATGATGAAGATCTTACATGCTGTTCAAACGATAAACAAATCTCACGTTTAAATGTAGATGATAACATTTTAAACCCTATACATGTAGAAAGATTGAAAGAACACATATCAAACCTAATTAATCACAATCAAATTAGTTTTATAATATACAAAGATAAACTCAAGATAATATTAAAAAGTGACTTTGTTGGGTTGTTTTAATAAAAACAATATAGAACCAGTATTTATTGATTTAGATATGGACTAAACATTTGACTGAATTAGTTGGGAATACCTATTTGTAGTGCAGAAGAATAAAATTTCCCTGAAGAATGTATTCATCATATTAGAACACTATATTCTAACAACAAAGCTAATGTTACGCTGGGCTTGTTTTTATTACAATCTATAGATTTAGAATAAGTCATAACGCAAGGATGACTGTCATTTACTATAGTGTTGCCTTGGCAACAGAAACGCTAGCTGCAGCAATCAATAAGAAATAATACTGACATTTTTGGAGTTACTGTAGAGAAAATTGTGATTTATTATTAACTGTGACAAATCCAAATATTTCAACTGTTCATTTGCAAATCGACGTTGTAAATAAAATTCAAAACATTACTGTATCAGGCACATTCAGCTTGAACAAAACATTCTCTACAGATCTGAAATACCTTGATGTAATCATTAAGCCTAATTTAGAAGAAGCCACAACAGTTAACTATGACAGGATTATTGTTCTATAACCAATGACCAATTATAACCAATCTATAACCAAATGGAATAGTTTATTACAACAAAAAGAAAAACTGTCTAGGCTTAAAATGGTCTGTAAGGGCAGCTAGCCTACTACTTACCTATGAACCTATGTTATAATAATTTAAATTCATAATTTGAAGGTAAGCAACTCCTAAACCCAGGCCAAATCTCTAATCCCATCCCACCCCCAACTCCACAGAGAGCACAGCAGCTCTATGCAGACTCTATACAGTCCCTCCTAAATAATAAAAACAATACCCCACTAACTATTCTTACTAATTCTACCCCTCAAAGCTCCACTCTATCTTTTAAGCCCATCCAAACAAGCCACATAAAAAAACTCCTCCACAAACTAAAACCAGCAACACTTGCAGACCAGCTGTCCCCTGAGTTTCTCAAGTTAGCAGCAGACTATATCTCATACCCAGTCTCCATACTCATCAACCGCTCTATCTCTGAACAATACGTCCAAAAACTCTGGAAAATCTCCCACATAATTCCTCTACACAAAGGAGGAACATCTACAGAATTAACAAACTACAGACCAATTGCTATACTACCCCCTTAAGCAAAATTCTTGAAAAATGCATACACTCACAACTAATGTCCCACCTACTATTAAACAACACCCTCTCTAGCTCTCAGCATGGTTTTAGACCTAAACATAGCACCACTACCGCCCTCCTTAGTTTCAGTAACTCTATCAACCAGCTAAAAAACAGTGGTTACCATGTATCAGCAACCTTCCTAGATATGCCAAAAGCTTTCAAAACTAATTCTCATCAAAAACTACTATATGAATTATCTGCCAGTAATCTTTCCCACTCTGCTATTCCATGGTTTCCTAGTTACCAGTCTGAACGTCAACAGGCAGTCAAATGGCAGGACAAACTCATTACCCTCCTGCCAGTCTCTGTTAGCTTTCCACAAGGTTCCATCCTAGGCCCCTTATTCTTCTCCATCTTTACCAATAAACTTAGCTCTGCCACTGACCAAGCCACAACTGTCCAATATGCAGATGACTCCACCATCATCTGCTCAGCTCCCACCTTCCCTGAACTCAAAACCAGAACCCAAAAGGCCTTCACTGACAGAGAATTACCTGCAGAAAATCAACTTATCTTAAACCCTAACAAGACAAAACTTATGCTTTTCACTAATAACAGAATCTCAACTCCATCTCCCCCCTTCCACATCCTTGCATCCAACAACACAAAATCGAACCGGTTGAGAACACCAAATTACTAGGAGTCACTATCGATAACTCACTAAAATATGACAAACATATAGTACTCTCCATAAAAAAGGTCCACATTAAACTGGGCTCACTATATAGAGCCAAAACATTTTTCACTCTTACCACTAGACAATCTATTACCAAAGCATACTTACTATCTACCTTAATGTATGCCTCCCCTATTTTCACTAACCTTGGAAAATCTGATCTTAACAAACTTGAGGCCTGTTATCACAACATTGCTAGATTTGTAACCAACTTCCCCAAATGTACACACCACTGCACTGCCTTAAAACAGTTAAGATGGTTTGAACTACCATAACTACTCACATTCAATCAACTTATAGTTGCCCACATCATTATACACCAACCCAATAACTGTCCTTCCCTCAAAAACTTAATCCAACCATACTCCACCTACCGCACCCTTCTCTCATCCAATAAACTGCAAGTAAAAGTTACCAAAGCCAATAACAGCTTTGGTGACTCCTTATTTTCCAACCAAATAGCAAAATTCTGGAACTACATACCCCAACACATAAACAACACTACCTCTACCACTAGTTTTAAACTTCTGCTCAAGGAACACCTATACAACAATTGACAATACTCCTGTACTACCACAGGATAATTTAATACAAACCCCCATCCTAGCCCCTTTTCTTTTTCTCTGATTAGTACATACACGCTACTTCCTCTCTCACTCCACCAAAATCCTAACCTAACTTCCTACTACTCCTAACTGCATTCCTCTTAAAACAAAATAATATATTTTTCTTCCTTGAACCAACTATGGGAAATCATACATTAACTGTACTGCATATAAATGTACTGCTATTCTAATAGTCAACTTCTCTATTAATCCACTGAAGCAAATAACCTATGATACAATTCAAACCTATGTATAATCATATATAATACTTTGCTCTTTATGTTCCCTTTTAAATTCTATGTATAACTATGCATGCAACTTATTATTCTCATCTAATGTTTCTACTGTTTGAACCTATTACATTTTTTGGAGCTTTTCTCCCCGGTCCTCTGCTGAAAATGGGCTACAAGCCCAATCGGACCTTCCCAGTAAACACATGCAAAATAAAATAAATAAATAAATAAATCTTATTAAAATAGCTTTGCTTCCTAAAATTCTCTACATAATGCTAACTTTAAGCTTATTCATTAATAAAGAATAAATGAATTAAATAAAAATGGTTTATTAAGATTCCAGTGGTTTACAAATAAATCAAGATCAGTTTACAAACATCACATGGGATTGTGGAATAATGGTGTAAATAAGTTCCTATACATAGAAACATATGCTTGACCAGCTATATTTAAAATGATCATCCACTGGCTAGACAATTCTTATAAAGCAAATTGTAAAGACTTATGCTTTGAACTATTTGAAGAGAAGAAATTAAAATTACCTGAACAGGCTTTAAAATAACAAAAATAAAATAATACCTATAATCCATAGGCATCAGTTTATATAAATATTTTGAAAAATAAGTTAGCATTTTTTGCAAAAACATCTAGATATTAGAAATGGGATTTTATGATTTATCCATTCTGTGCTCAAAAAGGCCTGAATGGCAGATCTAATGTAGACTGAATGATCATATGAAAAATTATAAGAAGCTAATATTATTATTTTTCTTGGACACAACTCAAATAATCTGAATCAGTTTTACTTGAAGTTAACAGAAATACAGAAGAAACTTGAATAAATATTAAAGGAGTTAAATTATCCATGTAAGGAAAAAAACGAACAGATAAGAACAAGTGGGTTTTTATTACCCCAGAAAGACTAAAAAATAACAATAGGTGCTGGAGATATAAATTAAAAAAAACTGATTGGAAGCATATTCTATTTGATTGTAAAGTTTTATAGAAGTTTAAAATGGAAATACAACATTTTGTTGAAGCAGTATGATCTGATAATTTTACACTTTCTAGAGCTGTGGTATTGCACAATTCTTCCATTCTGTATTGTGTAAAGTCAAAACAATATTCTTAAGTTTGGACTATATTAACTATTGCATGGTAAACACTTATAATGAAATAGATATAGAGGACTCCACCTATACTTCTGACTTTTCAGCAATACTAAGAACTGTATATGACAAAAATATTGAGATAACTGGATCATAAAAGGCTTTGCATCCAACTGATCTTCAATGTTAGTCTAAAGTACTGGAACTCAGAGGTGTACCCACCTATTTTAGCGCCCAGTGCTGCCCTCTGATCTGGCACCTCCTCAGCTCTAAGCTGAGAAGTCAAAAAGATCATCTCCTCAGACATTACAAACAAAAACAAAATAGGCCCTCTACCCCACAATACAAGAGTGCTTCAGTTTTGAAGTTCTGGAGGGAAGCCCTCTTCTCTCCTTTTACTCTGTAACAACTGCTTGCTACCGTGCACAGATTGAGCACTAATGTACTTCAGATTTGAAGGCACAAATTGAGCACTAATGTACTTCAGATTTGAAGGCACACATTGAGCACTAATGTATTTCAGATTTGAAGGCACAAATTGAGCACTAATGTACTTCAGATTTGAAGGCACAAATTGAGCACTAATGTACTTCAGATTTGAAGGCACAAATTGAGCACTAATGTACTTCAGAGTTGAAGGCACAGATTGAGCACTAATGTACTTCAGATTTGAAGGCACAAATTGAGCACTAATGTACTTCAGATTTGAAGGCACAGATTGAGCACTAATGTACTTCAGATTTGAAGGCACAAATTGAGCACTAATGTACTTCAGATTTGAAGGCACAAATTGATCACTAATGTACTTCAGATTTGAAGGCACAAATTGAGCACTAATGTACTTCAGATTTGAAGGCACAAATTGATCACTAATGTACTTCAGATTTGAAGGCACAAATTGATCACTAATGTACTTCAGATTTGAAGGCACAAATTGAGCACTAATGTACTTCAGATTTGAAGGCACAAATTGAGCACTAATGTACTTCAGATTTGAAGGCACAAATTGAGCACTAATGTACTTCAGATTTGAAGGCACAAATTGAGCACTAATGTACTTCAGATTTGAAGGCACAAATTGAGCACTAATGTACTTCAGATTTGAAGGCACAAATTGAGCACTAATGTACTTCAGATTTGAAGGCACAAATTGAGCACTAATGTACTTCAGATTTGAAGGCACAAATTGAGCACTAATGTACTTCAGATTTGAAGGCACAAATTGAGCACTAATGTACTTCAGATTTGAAGGCACAAATTGAGCACTAATGTACTTCAGATTTGAAGTATTTTATGTTAACTGAATGTTATACAAACAAACAGATAAATTAACTAAATAAATACAAGTTCACAGTTTATTTTAGTTTAGAAATTATTATAGTGAATTTGAGTACTATTTATTTCAATATAATAGATGTTAGTATTATGACTTAACTTAATTTTTTTTAACCAATAAAGAAATATTGAAAAAATAAAATCAAATCTTATCCAGGTATGCCATATCTTTCCTTTCAATAATCAAGTGTTTATTTCACTTTTCTTTCTCTCCTTTTTTTTTTCATTTCATGACTGCAATCATGACTTGCAAAAACCATTGAGCTCAGGGAAAGAAAAGCTGCCACTGCCTCCATTTCCTGCTCATCTATTTTCAAAGAACTGATAAGGCTAAATGATAGAATTTTATTTATTTATTTTTTTATGTTCAGCAGCAAGCCAGCTTTTGCTCTTTTACCCTCAGAGACAGGCTCTTTCTCATTTTCAGCCTTCAGAGTGGTATCCGATATAAATGTGATTTGATTTCAGGTTCTGACTTGCCTAACTTAGCATTTCAGATGTTATTTTCAATGTATAAATGATATACGTATGGTGACAATATACAGCATTGTCACACCCCTTTCCTAGTTTTGAACTATTCAGTTTTTTGACATTTTGTTCCAAATACTCTACATACAGATTTCTTGGGAGACAAATATGGTGGTCTGGTACTCCTAGTTAGCTACAAAATTGCCATGTATTGTTATGGTCCACACAGTGAAAGTCTTTATGTTAGTCAATAAAGCAGAAGTGCAGATTTTTCTGGAAGTACCATCCTTCCTTTCTCCATTATCCAGCAGTACTGGCAATTTGATCTCTGATGTTTCTGCTCCTTCCAAAATCATTGTGTACATCTGACAACTCTTAATCATATATTGCTGGAGATTAGCTTGCAGAAATGAGCATTACCTTACCTGCATAGGAAACAAGTGTAGTTGTTCAATAACTTGAGCATTCTATAGCATTACCTTTTTTCTGAAAATGGAGTGTACATTGACCTTTTCCAGGCCATTTGCCAATGTTATATTTTCCTTATTTGCTGACAAATTGCAGACACTATTAGGAAGAGTTTTTAACATTTCAGATGCAATGACATTCCATCTCGTCTTGCAGAGTTGTTATTAGGCAGGTTTTCTATTGCCTATTTACCTTTACTCTGCAGGATGTCTAGCTCTATATTAGAAAAAAAATAATATTGTATGCATATGTTATGTCAGGGCCCTTCTTATATAGATGATCTGTATATTATCAACACCTCTTCTTAATATCTTCTACTAAGTTCCTCCCATTCTTTGTGTGTGTGTGTGTGTGTGTGTGTGTGTGTGTGTGTGTGTGTGTGTGTGTGTGTGTGTGTGTGTGTGTGTGTGTGTGTGTGTGTGTGCGTGCACGCGCACTGCTCATGCGTGCGTGCACATTTATGTTTTTGCCTGTGTGTTTTGGTTATGAATCTTTATAGATTTCTTTCTAGGCTTCCTTTAATTGATACAGTTATATAGATGAGGATTTTTTGTTTTTTGCTGTTAAAAGTGATATTTTTAAATGTTCATTTTTAATTTCTCCAGATCTTTCTTACTTTTTGTTTTACTTTTTTATTTCAATGGACTAGATCTTCCATTCTGGTGTTGATTACTTTTATGTTTTGCAGTCATTCTGTGTGACTTTCTGAGGAGATTAGGAAAGCATCATTTACATTTATCATTTTTGTAAGGTATAAATGCAAATTGCTGTGCAATTTATTATGTTCCTGTATTTTTTCTTACTCAGTGTACAAGTAGGTAGGCAGGTAGGGAGACAAGTTTTAAACTACTTTTTTTCTAGGGAACTGTAATGGTCAAAATTTCTCTACACATTTTACTCCTTTTTAATGCATGATCACCAACGAATCAAACAAATAAAACAAAGTAACACATCCTTTTTGCAGGGTGACAAGCCCCCTTGTAATCCCCCACACCCCTTGCTAATTTTAGATTTTACACAGCTGGACTGGGTCTGAAGCACTAATAGCTCTCTTCAAATCAATATCTTAGAAAACCTTTACTACCTGATTTGGCTTACTAAGTCCCTTACTACCGATTAAAGAGTACCTCAGTGGAAAACTGCTCAAGAAAGCTTAATACTTTACGTGTGAGCTCTTGAACGCTAAATGTCTTACCAGGGCATAAAAGTGAAATTTACTCTCATAGCCATAAAACTATAAAATGTAACAAATGCAACTCTTTAGACAAACTGCTATAAAAAGGAGGACAGGAACCTAGTAGAAAGTAAGAAAAACAACAACTTTTAGCTCCAGTGCACTCACGCAGTATACACAGACCCTTACTACCTCATGGTCTGGTTTGGCCCTGCTGCACTCGGGCTTACTCCGCACCCCACCCTGCCCCCAAATCTCATCCCCCCAGTGGTGCTAAATATATAGTGCTACAACCACACCTCCTCTTTCTTCAACCAATCAGCTATATCCAAGTCATCAATAGGTTCTCCAGTACTTAACCATTCTATCCTATCTTAAAAAGTTTAAACTGGGGACAAGTCAACCTCAATAATCCCAATGTTACTAGCAATGAAACCACTTAAAATACTACCACTTTTCTCTCTGCTACCCTTTCTGCGTGTCCCATATCTTCGTACTGCCTATGAATATAATACATACCTAGGTTTCCACTACCCAAAAGGCCAAATCTCCACTTTTATAGCTCCACACAAGCTTGAACAGTTAATACATCCCCTCCCATCTGACTCCTTACTTACTAGGTACCAGCATCTCATTAGAACAAGATATGCCAACTCTAAAACCAAAAGATACCAAAGTCTATTAATTAAAATCTGGAAGCTCACAATCAGATTACAATGCAACTTGACCATGGATGGAGGTATCCACCCAAATCCTGGTCCATTCTCATCCACTGGCTCTAGGTCCTTTACTAAATGTCCCACTACTACACAAATCTTAGACAACCCCCCAACTATCTCTTGATCAGTCACCTAAATATTATAAGTGTAAACAATAAGATTCAACACCTACATGCCCTCTTAGATGCTCTTTCCCCAGACATACTACGTCTTACTGAAACCTGGCTAAAACCTTCTACTTCAGATAAAGAAGTTATACCACCAGGCTATAACATCCTATGGCTTGATCGAACCAATAGAAAGGAAGGTGGGGTAGCTGTTCTGTACAAATCCATGCTTGAAGTGTCCAACAATGTCCTGCAAACATCCCTGTTTGTCAATGCTGAAATTCTTATCACTAAGCTCCACATTAATAAGAACAAATGTATAAATCTTGTCTGTGTGTATATTCCCCCAGGCAATAACATAAATACCCTTGATGATATCCTACATTGGTTATCCAGCAATTACCCCCAAGAAACCATTGTACTTGGGGACTTCAACATAGACTGGAACATGTGTTCCTCAGATAACCCCCACTCACCACATAAACATTTATGGATTTTCACAGGTCATATCCTCCCGCACTGGGATCAGTAAATCCAACAATAAAGCAAGTATTCTGGATTGGATTCTTGTTAACACCCATCACCTCAAATACAAGAGTGGGACCCTGCCTGATGATGTGATCACCTCCTCACCTATTTAATCAGGCAAAAAGCTGATATCCACAATCAGTCCATTTTTAAAACAATAAGGAACAATAAGAATTTCAACTGCACAAATTTCCAAAATGAACTCAAATCTTGCAATTGGTCAGCTTTGAAACAATTACCACTTGAAGAAGCAGTAAATTACTTTAATACCAAATTCCTATCCATCCTTGACACCCATGCACCAGCACGGACTATTAGAACCAAAACAAAAGTTGCTCCTTGGCTCTCAAAAGAAACCAGACATAAAATGATACTTAGAAATAGGGCTTGGGCCACTTCAAGGACCACAGAAAAACTCATAGATCAACTTAGACACAGACAGCTAAGAAATTAAACAAAAAAATCTACCACATTAGACAAGAAAAACTATTACTGTCATCTACAAGAAAAACACCAAAACAAGACACAAAAGTTTTGGGTAGGTATAAACAAACTTCTTAGTCCAGGACAGTCCTCCACTCCCACCCCCTTGGATTCTAACCAAAAGCCCCCAGCAGAAATTGCCAATACCTTTAACAGCTTCTTTACAACCATCCAGAACCTAGCTAACCCATTATCCCCTGGATGCCCATATTCTCCAGCCACTACACCCTGCTCCCAACTCCCCTTTAACTTCAAGCCAGTTTGCACATCTTTGTTCTGAAAATTACTTAAAAAACTAAAGCCTACCACCCTGTCAGCTGATCTCCTCCCTGCAGAATATCTACAAAAAGATGCAGATGCCATAGCATACCCCATTGCTATCCTTATCAGTAGAAGTATAACTGAAGCATCCATTCCCTCCGTCTAGAAGATATCCCATGTCATCCCACTCCATAATGGGGGCACCTCTACTAAACTTTCAAACTATAGACCCATAGCTATTCTGTCACCCTTGACTAAAATTATGGAAAAATGCATCCACAATCAACTCCTGAACTATCTTATCCATAATAATCTTCTAGCCAACACTCAACATGGCTTTAGATCATTCCATAGTACAATCTCAGCCCTCCTCTCCTTCTCTAACATCATTAACCAACACTAAAACAATAATAAACTTTCCTCTGCTATCTTTCTCGATCTTTCAAAAGCCTTTCATATGGTAAACCACCAAATACTAATAAACACTTTGAAATCCATCTCCCTGGAGGACGAGTCCATCCAATGGTTTCAATCGTATCTCAGTGATAGACAACAGGCTGTCCTATGGCAGAGCAAACTACCACCCTTTTACCCATCACCCTTGGAGTACCTCAATGCTCCATACTAGGTCCACTATTATTTTCCATTTTCATCAATGATTTGTATAAGGTCATCCCAAATGCAAAATGCATTCAATATGGGGATGACTCCACTTTAGTATGCTCGACACTTCACCTACAGAGTTGATGATTCTATCCCAAAATACTTTTAACACAGTTGAAAACTGGCTCCTTAACCGTCATCTCTTGTTAAATCCTAATAAAACCAAACTGCTGCTTTTCTCCCCCACTTACAGGTCTGCCCCTATAACCTTTACATTAAAATCCAACAACAGCACCATTATTTCCCCAGATTCCTCAACCAAACTGTTAGGAGTTATAATAGATAATAACCTTAAGTTTGATCTGCTTATCAATAAAAATATTAAAACAGTTAATAAAAAACTTGGCTCACTATATAGGATTAAGCCCTTCCTAACTCTATTAGCCAGAACTGTAATTGCTCGTACACATCTACTCTCCACCCTCACTATGCTTCCCCTCTGTTTACAAACCTCAGCAAAACTGACCTTAATAAACTTTCTAGCAGCTACAATCACATTGCTAGATTTGCCAATGCAGCCTACAGAACTAATCACTGTCATAACCTAAATCTGCTACGATGGCTTGAACTGCCTAACCTACTTCAGGTTAACCAACTAATAGTTGCACACAAGATCCTGTACCAACCAGATAATACACCTGTCCTTAAAAACCTCATCACCCCCTACAGTAACCTTAGCGCACTTTGTTCATCTGAAAGACTACTAGTTCAAACTCTCAAATCCAACAACACAGCCAGTAAATCTAAATTTGCTAACTCTGTTGGCAAAATATGGAATTCTCTTCCTGCTAATCTTACATCTGAACTATCTCTACCTCAATTCAAGAAAAGTCTGATTCAGTACTTTAAAAAACTATGGCTATGTCCTTGTCCTAATCCAGACTAACTCTAACCATCACTCGTGTGCACATGGAGGACTTCTACCTACACTTTATTGTTTCTTAACTTATAAATCCCATGATCTCCTTGGATCTACTACCAGGTTAGCCTACAAGGCATTCAATACCCTATCATTCTTAAAAACACTGTCTAAAATTTTCCATCTGAGTAGAAATGTAATAATTTGTTTGTGTATTTGTTTTTGTGTTTGTTTACATCTGTGTAAAAATCCTTTCATTTGTGTTTTATTTTGTGTTTAAACTGTAAAAATTTAACAGTTTGTTGAATGTCTTTTTGGAGCTTTTCTCCTCGGGTCTCCATTGAAAATGGACATGTATCCGGTTGGACTATCCTGGTAAACAAATGTAAAATAAATAAATAAAATAAATAATTATATATACCATCTCCAAAATCATAATACAGTCGGAAAGGGCAAATTCTGCAATCCCCTCTGTACAGTAATCTTATACAGAAAAAAAAAAGCCAGTATGTAAGATCAGCAGATTTTGTTGTACTGGCATTTTTTTCTCTTTGACAATTTGAAATGTCTACCAGTTGTTTGTAACATTGAATGTACAGAAAACTGAAACTTAAATTCACGAGACGAGGAGACTGGAATGCCATAACAACTAACGTTTACCAGGCCAAAATTAGGAAGAACGAAAAGCAAGTCCACATGTCAGATGACTGCAAACTGGGAGCCATTACTGAATCTCCAAATGATGTGGATCTTATACAAAAGTGCCTTACAGATACAGATGCTTGGTGCCAGAGCCATGGGCTCAAGCTTAATGCCAAGAAATGTATAGTTATCCCCTTTGGGAAAAAACATGTACCCATGAATTACCACATAGGTGGCAGTACACTAAACACCAAAAGTGTGATAAGAGACTTAGGAACAAAGGTGGACAGTGGTCTCACCTTCAATAGCCACATTGCCACAACAGTCAGGAAATCAATGTGGCACACCTCATCACTAAGGGGTTTTCATCCAGAAAAAGGAGGTCATTGTCTCACTGTACTCATCCCTCATTAGACCCATTATAGAGTACAACTCCCTGTTTGATATGTACCTCACAAGACATCTGCAACAGCTGAAAAGTCCGCAGAAATACCTCACTAAAAGAATCACAGGCCTAAAGCAGATGCCCTATGCTGACCGTCTAAAAAAACTCCAGCTATACTCTGTGGCATATCGTCTACTCAGAGGCGATCTCTGCTTAACATACAAGGCCATGTCAAACCCTGAGCTGTTGGACATGCTCCACTTAAATAAATCCCAATCCCTCAGAGCGACATGCTCAAGGAATCTAAACCTTGTCATCACAATGAACAAAACATGCTGGAGGGATAGGTTCCTGACCCAGAGACTCCCCATACTCTGGAATAGACTGCCCATACATGTCAAGCAGAGTGCCTCCTTGGCCCTCTTCAAAAGAACCTTGATGACTGGATGGGAGATAGGAAATTCCCCCCAGGGATCACGTCAGTCACCCTGCTAGACAGGGGTCCAAGGAAGTAAATATTGTGGGAAGAA
Source organism: Protopterus annectens (assembly GCF_019279795.1). Taxonomy (NCBI): domain Eukaryota; kingdom Metazoa; phylum Chordata; order Ceratodontiformes; family Protopteridae; genus Protopterus; species Protopterus annectens. Next base: position 1,977,091,162 of record NC_056739.1, read on the forward strand.
ATATCCAGGGAATTGTTATGGCTAGGCTTGTATAGGCCCTAGGGCCGATACCCTAGTACTAACCTATGAACCTATGACACTTGAACTTCTGAATGGAGATCATGGAGCATTCACAAACAAACAGCTGCTTCACTTAAATATATATTGTAACACAGAACTGTAATTTTTTTCAATGCTTCTGTATGGAGATCATGGTACAGTGAGGATCAGGAAATTTACCCTTTCCTCCACTGTAATGCAAACTCAGAATTGGTATATATAATTTGCTGGGGGTGTGGGGGTGCAAAACATTGAAAAACTTACATCTCTGTTTTAAAATATGTGTTTCAATAAAGTAGATGTCTTTCCTGAATGCTCCACGATCTCCATTCAGAAGTTTGAGTGCTGTGTGCCATGCACACTTGCTTTACATTCTTCCTAATTTCGGCATATTAAACGTTCATTGTTATGACATTCCGGTATTCTCAGTTCGTGAATTTAAATTTTGGTTTTCTGTACATTCAGTCTACTGAAGTAGATTCATATACACACATACATACACACACACACACACACACACACACACACACACACACACACACACACACACCGCCAGTATCATCATCAACACCAGCAGCAGCAACTCCATTTTTCCCATTTCTACCCATGGTTAGAGTGTTGTCCAATCTATTGATTTCTTGGCTGGACATTCTCACCTGCTCTTGCCTTCTTCTCTTTGGCCTTCTCTGCAATTACAGCCACTCTACCTCTGGCTGTGATGGCCTCACTTCTTTATCTATCAGACAGTGTGCATCCCACTACCCATCTAAGGAATATCATCTCCATCACCTGAAGCCTCTTAAGCTGCTCTGCCTTCACTGAAGCAACTGTAGCAGCACTATTTTGTACACCTTATTTTTAGCTTATTTGTTATTCTTCTGTCACAAACAACCCCTGATAAATTGTGCCATTTGGTGTTACGATGTATGATTCTAGCTTTAACCTCCTCATTCAGACTTCCATTCTTCTCAACCACAATTCCCAGATACTTGAATCTGTTAACATACTTTACTCTCTTCACCTCTGTTTCAGTTTTCATCTTGTTCTATCTTCCCTCATTTGCTGTTTCATATGTGTGTGTGTGTATATATATATATATATATATATATATATATATATATATATATATATATATATATATTTATTTGAATACACATACATTAATACATGCATACATAGACACACAGAAGGAAAAACTGAGGCAGAAATAGGAGTGGATACAGACAAAAATAAAGACGTAATGATTCATTGATTCTGATAGGCATTAGTCACTACAACTAGATAGTTTTGCATACAATTCATAGAACAATACAGTTTATGTGAAACTGCAGGATTTTTGAAGAGGATTTCAGTATAAAATTACCCACTTTTAAGTTCCTTCTATATAACTGGAGGTCTAGGGTCAATATGCACCAAAATGACTGGACCTCTAAATATTCTTCTGTGCACTTTATGTTTACTGCTGAAAGGAAAGTAATTGTTAATATAACAATTAAGTTCATTCTCCCAAACTGTGTTCTGAAGCATTTCCATTCATGCAAAAAAAGTACAGTGAAGCATCCATGATAGAAATGAGGGACAAGAAAATATTGAAGAAATAAGTATACAAAAAGAAAGGAAAGAGTCATAAATTGAGGAGCAAACTGCATTACTTGAAGAAAAGAGAAAAGAAAGGGAGGGAGGACAGGAAAATTGTGGGAGTGAGATAAGTGAAGACGTAGTCAACTATATGTGGCAGAAGAAATGAATAAGTATGATGTGTCACATACTAAAGAGCAGGATAATGAGGGGAAGATACTTTATCCATAGGAAGTAGGGCAAGAAAGGGGAAAAAGAATGTATGTGTTAAATTGGTGTAAAATAGTACAAATTATATTGTAAGTTTTGGGCAAAAGATGAATGTGGTAAAAAAATCGAAATTTAGTAACATGATTGACAGGAATTAGTACAATGCTGAAAGTAAAAAAAAAATAAAGGAAAATATTATTTAACAAGCATAAAGGAATTTGACAGTTTTACAGGAACTGGATGGAATGGTGGATTTGTTACAAAGACAAGTAAAAGAGGGCATATTTAAAAGTATAAAAGCAGTGGAATGAATGCAAAAAGGAAAAAATATAAGGAAAATGAAAGAGCAGCTGAAAAGAGATAGAATATTTTAAACACAGGTGGAGATTTATGAAATGAGCAAACAGCTGATACAAGATACCTTGAAAATACAAACGTATTTAGTAAAAGACAGAAGAGGGGAAGTAAGCCCCTTTTTATGGAAGATAATAAAGTATAATGAAACTGTGATATGAGAGAGTTGGAGGATGATGTAGAAGGTATTATATTATATGATTTAGGTATAATAGTGAAAAGTGAATTTATGCCCGAAGTTACAAGAATATATTCAGATACTTGATTCATTTCATACCAAGAATAAAATTTTTGTAGAAAGTCACCAGTATCATGAACAAAACTACTAATTTTATTGGAAAAAGAACTTAAAAATTTAAACAAATATAGGAAGAGAGATCATGTAATCTATCCTCTGCCTGAGACAATAGGTGTCATAGGGGGATGTAGTCTGTTCTTATGTATATTTGTTTGTCCGTATAAAATGAGAATAATAAGGTGGGCAACATATAAATAAGTATACATTTCACAAGAAATTTCATTTTGCAATTGTAGCTCATATATATATAACTATTTACCTCAAAAATAATGTTGTGTAAAACTTTACTATATACAACTCTAAAAACTTTAACATCACTCAAAAATTCATACATTTCATTTATATATTCAATTCTGCCCATAATAACTATTGCACAACCCTTATCTTCCTGCTTTATAATAATTTCAGTATTGCTCTGTTGGGCTTTTAAGGAATCAAATTTTGCCTTAGATAGATTATATTTTTCCATTTCTCTTTTCATTCATATAATTGATGTAGCTGATTTTCACATATATTGTGAAAGGCAGTAACTACAGGTGCACCAGATAGAATAAATGTACTACTTATTTTACATACCTGAGTTTGACTGTCATTATCTTTGAATAATAATTTAAATTCCAAATTTCTTGTAAACAATTTCAAATCAATCAATGCATCTACTACAGTCACTGCTAGAGGGAATAAATTGAAGTCCTCTATTCAAAAGTGAAATATCTGACTGGGTTAACACGATGGTCGAAAAGTTAAAAATTGCCATTTCATTGTTCATCACTTGAAACTGGAGCACCTGCATGTTTGAGGACCGTTGTATTATCTGTTTCCTCATTTTATTCTTGTTGTTCCTTCCAGTGACTCTCATTTTCTTACATCCATTCTCTCTGGTAGATGCAATTTTATGCTGACATGGGGAGACTGAAAATCCTAACCTTGCATCCCATCTATTATTAAATCATACACCATTACTTCCATGGGCAAAGTCTGCTGTTCCAAGTTTGGAGCCATATTCAAATTAAACGTAGTCGCAATATTCTGTGTTTGGGGGCTATACCTAATTTAGTGAGCTTGGCTATAATGTCCAAGTGAGGTATTGTGCCAGATACCTTGGCCAGATCAAGGTAGGCAGTATGTACATTTTCCCCTCATAAATTGTTGTTCTTTTCAAAGAAGTCCACCAGGTTGAAGAAGCATGGCCTGCCCTTGACAAAACTAAACTGAGATGGATCCAGTCTCTGAAGGTTTCCTGTACGTTTACTTTGAAGGTAGCAAGGGAGCAATTCTGCATGACATTTAGTGAAAGTCTGTTAATTGGGATATGAATCTATCATTTCAACACATCCTATTTATCTATTGATGAAGGTTAATTGCTTTAACTGGATATTTTGGATACCATTTCTTCTGCAAAGGAACAGGAGGAGAAAGAAGGTCAGATCTTTCAAAGCTTGAATGGCTAAACACAGATCCCCATGGAGGAGTCTGTCAGAGACTGTGTACAGAGAAAGGGCTACCAGTCTGTCCTGGTAATTAAAATGTTTTAGGCCACTAATTTTATAAGTTATGAATCTTTGAGGTCTTTCAAGCTGAGCGATATGTTTAGACAAATACATACCAAAAGAACCATTACATTCACTAATGGATCTCATTCAATACTAGTAAAGGAGACTTAAACCTTCTTTGGATCAATGGGAGATGCCTTTGGAAATTACATGAACCAGAAAGAAACCTTTCCAAATCACTGTGGAGACATGATGGTCAAAAGGTAAGGAATTGTCAACAACAGTGCACAGATCCCTTATGACACTGTCTGATTGAAGGTATGTGTTATCTTTATGGTATCTGAAAATGTTTTGTTTACAAAAATGAACCTATGCCACATTTTTCACATTTAATATAAGACCATTGTCCTTTCAACGGTTGTTATTGTGGTCTAACCCATGCTGGAGCAAGTGTGAGTCAGTGGAAGATACAAATAACAACATCACATTTGCAGTCATCTGCAAACTTAGATTACCATAGGCCAGAAGTATTGACCTGAAAGTCTGCGAACTAGATACTAAATAGGAAAGGGACCGACACTGAGCCCTATGGTATACCTCTGGTATCTTTTTGATTTCAGAACTGAGAATGAATTAAGACAATCCAAGAGAAGTAGAAAAGTATTTGGAGACAAAAAGGAAAAGAAGAGAAAGAAGTTAGTTAAGTGATATGTGCAGACAGTAAGTAGGACATTAAACCAAGAATTTTAGAATAAATTGGCATCAGTAAAACTGAATAAAGCATTAGGAAAAGGTAAGGCACATACTATACTAGGTGAGGATGGTATATGGTTCATACATTTTCTAAGGAAATGGAAGAAGGAGAAAGAATACATTTATTACAAGTACTTAATGAATGGTTTGAGGGTGAATTAAAAGGTGAGAATATATGCATTGAAGTAATAAAGTTATTACAGAAAAAAGGAAATGAAAAAGTTATAAAATTGGAAACCTGCAATATTAGGAAAAGCAGATTATAAAACAGTGATGACTATAATATTGGAATGATTTGGGAAAGTTTTTTTTAGGAAGTGTCTTGGGAGGTAGTGTATGGAGTGAGAACAAATAATACAAAAGACATGCTGGCAATTGTAAAATAAATAGTAAAAGCTATAAAAGAGGGAGTGACAGATGGAAAGGAAGTGGTGTGAGATTTAAGAAAAGCATACAGTAGTGTAGCATATGACAAAATATAGGACATATTAGAGGACTATGGGATTCCAAACAGGTTAAAAGATTTATTAAAGGGATATATGAGTGTTTGTGGATAAAACCAGTAGCGAATTGTTGGACTGAAATGAAATACACACTGAGAAAGAAAAACATGGATGTTCATTAAGCACAAAATTTAAATAAGTTATTTACAAACTAAAATCTGTAAACTTCAGTGGGACACAGAAGACAAGATATTCAGGGACCGAAGGAAGATCCTATCCCTTATACTCAACTGTAATAGCACTTAGGGAGTGTATAACATTTGTTACACACCACTGAAAGCACTGTTATAGTCAAGTTTCATGCTACAGTACTGTGTAACAGGTTAATCTTTTTTATGATTTTTGAGTGTTATCACTGAGCTCCATCACTATATATATATATATATATATATGTGCGTGTGTGTGCATCCATGCGTGTATAGTGTGTGTGTATATATACACACACACACACACACACATATATATATATATATATATATATATATATATATAAATGTATATATATATATATATATATATATATATATATACATGGATCACCTTTATATCCCAGAAATCGCGTTTCGCCGACACACTAATCCCCGACACCAAAAGACCGACAACTAAAAATACCGACAAAGCAAAACACCGAAAACCATTACACCAACCCACTACACGTAAACAACACAGTACACTACATAACATATCCACTATCCCTAACCCAAACCCTAACCCTAAGGTCCGACACTACCGCACACTTACCCTACCTGCACCCTAACCCTAACTCACTTACCCACCCTTAACCCCAAGATCCGACACTACCGCACACTCACCCTACCTGCACCCTAACCCTAACTCACTTACCCACCCCTAACCCCAAGATCCGACACTACCGCACACTCACCCTACCTGCACCCTAACCCTAACTCACTTACCCACCCCTAACCCCAAGGTCCGACACTACCACACACTCACCCTACCTGCACCCTAACCCTAACTCACTTAACACACCCGTAAACCCACAGTCCCTCACTATCCTACAGTTACCTGTCCGCTCCGTAACACTAAATCCCTCACTCAATCGCACACTTACTGAGTCCGTCGGGTTCTCACCTTGTCGGTCATCTGCATTGTCGGTGTTTTCGTCCCGTCGGATTCCGTGTCGGCGAAACGCGTTGTCGGGCATCTGAAGGTGACCCATATATATATATATATATATATATATATATAAAAAATGTATATGTGTATAGATATATATATATATATATATATATATATATATATATAAAAAAAAAATATATATATATATATATATATATATATATATATATATATACATATATATATATATATATATATATATATATATATATATATAGATAGATATATATATAGATATATATATATATATATATATATATATATATATATATATGGTTCCCCTTCAAACCATCGAAAGTTGAAAACATCAAAGTTCAGATCATTGAGACCAGAACGTCGAGTTTGAAAACCTCGAAGGTTTGAAGGGGAAGAAAAAGGTAAGTGTAGGTGGGAGAATGTTTGTGTTTTAGCAGGGCACCAAGGTGCCCTGCATACTGTGTGTGTCTATGTGCCATCTGTGTGATGGCACTACAGATAGGGTATGGAAAATCTCCCATTGAGTGCTTCTGCATATAGAGCTAAATGGGAGATTTCCCTTTACTCCACTGTAGTGCGGTCTCGAAGTTGGAATATTAAAGTAGGTGAGGTGTGGGGTCGCCCCCCCTGCATACAACTGTTAAAATTTATTTTTCTTTTTTTTTTTTTTTTGGTTACACTTGTAACCTTTGACATTTCAAAATTCAATGTTCTGGTCTCGATGATTTGAACTCTGATGTTTTGAAATATTGATGGCTAGAAGTGGAACCGTATATATATATATATATATATATATATATATATATATATATATATATATATATGTAAAATAAAGACCATCTTCTTTTTGAGGACTGCCATGACATCTTTTGCATCCATGTGAGCTACAACCAACTCAGACAGATGAGACCTTGGGGCATCTCATCTGAAGAATGGCCTACTCAGGAGTGCAGAACCGCCAAATGTTGCAGTGCAGTGTCAGTAATGGAAAATGTGTCCAATTATTTGGGATGGGAGTAAAACCCACAGTCTTCTGATCTTCCTGCACTACAGTGTGTGCTATGTGTTTGAGTTCCTTGACTCTTACAATATGATGTCAAGAAGCTGGAAAATGCACTTCAGGTCTGGATTTTAAAATTGAGTTTTGAGGAACAAGATCTTGCGGGGTCACTATATGGCTTGACTTTAAGTAAAATAGCATATGGCTTGGGGTGTATGATGTAGTATCTGCTGTGCCAAATGTTATGCTTAAATGTTACATCTATTTGACTAGTAAGTGTAAGTCCATTACAGCTCTGAACATAACACGTAAACATTAGGATATACAAGACAATATCTAATGCAAGTCTTAGAGGATTTCAGGATACACCTGAACATAAATGAATAGTAGGAGTAGAGATGTGAAACTGTCAAGAAAGTTATTTAGCTCAATGCTGAATTCCATGGCTGAAATACAGAAATAAAAGACTGAAAACCTTTCGATATACAGATAAAAATGTTTATATGAAATCCAAAAGACAGAAGCAGAGTAGATGCACAGGCATATCTCTCAACCTCTCAGTGCAAGAAATCAGGACAAAGCCAGAAATAATGGGGGAACAAAGGCCCAAAAATAGCGTCAGATTTTACATATTGCTCCTACAAACTTAGGAAATTGTTAGAATAACAGGTTTTGCATTCTTATGTATTTTCTGAAGAATATGAATTCTGAAACTCAAATGTTTGGTCATTATTTAGTGAGTTCAATCGTCAATGATTTGCCAGAAAAATGCAAATTTTATGAGGAACAGACCAAAAATATGAGGCAAAAATTTGGACTTTCTGAGAATATCTGGACAGTTGAGATGTATGTGTACAAGTCATATATTAGTAAGCACCCCCCCCCCCACACACACACACATACACACACACACCCACAAATACACATCATAAGAAAAATATGTACTGTGTCAGAAAGAAACTTTTTCAGAAGTTAAAACATATGACTTAATTTTAAGTAGCCCAAATTAATATTTTTATTGAACGCTTGTCCACTGCAATATTTCATAAGAAAAACACCCTTAGATTTATATAAATCAGAAAATGTAATGGCACTGTGAAGTTTAAAGTATTGGAGAAACGTGCTGGCTCATCGTGTACCTAAAGAAGAGCTATAGCTTTTTTATTTTAGTCCAGAAAATAAAAATGGGTTGCAGAAAGTTACTACTTAGGTGATCAGAAGACAAACAGGATAATTAAGTCTATTTTTTTTTGGAAGGGGGAGGTGTTAATGATCTTCATAGGTTCATAGGATTAGGATTAGTTTTCAATTAGCAATAATCACACCTAAGATTATTATTAGTAATGACTGCCCATGTCCATGAAGGATGTGGGCGCTATTTCTGGCAAGAATTTACGGTTTCTCATCCATTCATCCAGGCTCCTTTTGAACAGAGTCATTGAGGTGCTCTGCTTAACATACATTGGTAGTCTATTCCAAAGAAGTGGCAACCTCTGTGAAATGAATTTGTCTCTCCAGCATGTCCTTTTTAAATCGCAGGCCAGATTTAGTTCACTGGAGTGGGTAATTCTAGTCCCATTTGACTTACGGATGTGCATCAACTTTATCAGGTCAGTGTCAGAGATTGCTCTGTAAGCCAGGCACAAGTCTTCCCTAAGCAGCCTATATGCTACTGAGTACAGTGGCATAGACTTCAATCTGTCTGTGTAAGGCATGTGCTTAAGACCCTGAATCTTCTTAGTTAAAAATCTCTGGGGTCTCTCCAGTTGCTGCAGGTGCCTGGTACGGTACATACCAAATGGGGTATTATACTCAATTATGGGCCTGATAAGGGTTGAGTATATTTTTTATTTATTTTTATTTTACATTTGATAACCCGGAAAGTCTGACTGGACACGGGTCCATTTTCAGCGGAGGCCCGGGGAGAAAAGCTCCAAATACAGTGCCATAACATAAGTGAGGATTTGAGCTTACATCGAAGAATATATTTCAGCATGTAATATGCAGATATTAACTTGTTGTTGACAGGAATATATACAGTACATTACAAGACTACATTTCAGCATGTAATAGTCAGAGTTTAAGCATTTCTTGTTGTAAGGATTATATGTAGTACATTATAAGATTACAACAGGAAATCAACAAACAGCCAGCTAGTAAACATACACTGTTGCCCCGAATGAATAAAAGCAAAGATGAGAAAAACAGCAGCAGTAATACGGAGTACGGCACCAAGTCGCATATAATGTAAACAAACAAACTTTTTAATAGTAGGTAAGCGCTTTCACCACTAACTGTGGCTTCATCAGACCATATACAAGTATAAAATCATTTTAAAACCATTTATAAGCACCCATTAATCAACTCATTAAGTTCAAATCGTCTCTCAGCAAATCATTAAACAGCAAACACGCCCCCATGCTTGCTAATGACATTCTTAATACATTGCATTATTCACTTTGCAAGAACAGTGCTATATACTACTAGAACGTTTGAAATTTCAAGACTTAAACATTAAAACACCAGCCATTATAAAATTCTGTCTAATCATTTAAATCAAGTCTAGATAATAGTATAAAACACACGAGCAATTCACATTGACTATGAGTGACAATTTCAATTTGCAAATGTACGCATATTGCCTTGTTTACATTTTTATATACTGCTCTGCATTAAATAAGGCATTAAACATTATCATAATTTAATCAAAAAAACATTCCTTTGAATGTAACATCATAAAATAAAATTGAGTACATTCAAATATACATAGCACGCCAACCATATCTTGCTTTTACTTAGAGAAGCTTTCCATACACGCTTCTAAACCTCCATGCATAAAATATATGCTTGTTGCCTTTTTTACGTTTATGTGTGCCTCTCCGCATCAAGGCAAAGCAGTGCATGCCATCAAGGTACAACCAGAAGACATTCCCTCGAACACAACCCCAACAATTTAAATGCATACAAATGTATATGATACGCCCACTATATCATGTTTTTATTTACAAAAACCTTGTGTACTCACATCTAAGCGTCTGTGCGCATGTCCCGTGACATCATTTACTATATATACATATAGTAAACAATCAAGTATGAGGGGGGATTACTATTTGGTTACACTTGATGTAACCTCACTATTTACATCAATACCAAATAGGGAAGGTGTTGAATATCTACAGAGGTTCCTTACCCATAATAGTGAGTATGGAGCGAATCTCATAGATATGATATGTAGATTTATAGAAGTTGTCTTGGAAAACAACGTTTTTGTATTTGACAGCAAATACTATTTGCAGCGTGAAGGCGTAGCTATGGGTACATGTTGTGCCAATAGCTACGCCAACGCTGTAATGGCTCAATGGGAGGAGGAACAGATGTTCCCTCTAGAACTATATAAAAACTATGTTAAGTTCTACCACAGATTTGTGGATGATGTTTTTCTAGTGGGGTGGGGGGGGGGGGGTACTCTCCCAGCTCTAGAAGAATTAGTAAAAATAATACAAGAAACCACTAGCTTTTTGAAGTTCACAATGAATTATTCATCTGAAGGTCTAGCGTTCTTAGATATATTTGTCACCAAGGGGAAAGATGGGTTATTTGAAACAAAGGAGGGTGGCCTAATGGCAAAGGTGTTTGACTTACAAACACAAAGTGCATGGTTTGAGTCTCACAAGGGAAGATTGGCTAGGCTTATAATGGCTCGCAAGGGCAGTTAGCCTAGTACTAATCTATGAATCTATATAGGAAAGAGTGTCACCATAATACACTCCTATATAGAACAATTATGTACCCCAAGAAAACTTTTAGAAACATAATAAAAGGGCAGGGAATGAGGGTCTCATGTTTGAGTAATAGAGAACCCACTTTCATAGAAGGACTAACAGATCTAGAAAATAATCTATATGAGCGAGGGTATAAAGAAAACGAAGTAATCCACACAGACGAAGTTAAATTACTTCGAGAAGATAGAGCGCAACCCTACTTCTCTCACGGAATAAATCATGAATTAAATAAAGTTACTACCATAACTAAAGAACAGGTAGTTAATATTTCCGTTTCATATACGAGTGATGTGAAGAAGGTGAGGGAAGTGTTTTATAAACACTGGCCGCTACTTATGACGGACAAGAAGATTAAACAAGTGGCTGGGGAATGTCCTAGTTTTAGCTTCAAAAATAGGAAATATCTTAAACGTATGCTTTGTTATCCTAGGGATACACCTAGTAATAATTTGAATATACAAAAAGGAACTAGACCGTGCACACATTGTAATATGTGTCTATATTTTAAGGACACAAATAAATTTATGCACCCAGTTGCAGGTGTTAAATACAAGATTGATACAGCAGTCACCTGTGGCAGTAGGAACATCATATATTTAGGACAATGTGATTGTGGTTTATATTTCTATGTGGGTAAGACTAATAGGACATTTAGAGAATGAATAAAAGAACATATCAATAGTATAAGGAATAAGGATTCAGTTAGTGCTCTATCTAAATATATAGAGAACAGTGGTAGATACCATGATTTTAAGTTCATGGCCTTGGAAGAAGTCATAATTGGACAAAGGATGGGTAATATAAAGAATTTAACTGAAAAAAGTGAGCTAAGGTGGATACTTAAATTAAGAGCAGACGAGGAAATGGGACTAAATGGAAAGGTGTCCATCAAAAGTGCCTTAGAGGCACGAGGACTACCTAGGAAGTAAATGATATATCTATTATAATAAGTGAAATAATATACATATGTAAGGAGGTTGATCTGTTAGATAAACTCCTATCTATATATATATATATATATATATATATATATATATATATATATATATATATATATATATATATCTTTAGGCCTGTATGATATACAAAATATTATAACATGAGAAAAGGAAAATAATAATTTGGAATGTATGATTCTATGTAATTGAAATTTCATAGGTAATGTAAATAATATCTTTTTATAAAAACAATATTTTATATTGCCTTAGGAATTAATTATGACTCATTTTGGTTGCAGCGATCATCTTTCCAACTGGTATGAGTGTCACCTGTACTGGAATACACTTTAGTGCATATTTATAATTTTATTTATATAGATACATTCGACTTATGTTTGTGTATATCATTTTGAAAACCTATAGATAGTAAATAGGCTTTTAAATAAGTTATACATATATAGTGTGATTTGTGTTACTGTACTTACATATAAAGCAAAGGACATATATTATTATTCATCCTAGGAATATAACATAAATATGGAGGTCTTTAAATTTAAATATATTTGGGTAACATTTATAAAGGTCCTTATGTCCCTTCATATTAATCCCTGTGTGGCTATCGACTAGAAGTATTCCTCTAGCTCTACATCTTTATATATATATTTTTAGCATGTGCTAAGTCTCATTAGCTCTAAGAGAATTGGGCTATAGTTATATATAGTTTCATTAGTATTCATATGAGTTCCCTATCTAGTATACTGCTATTTTGCACAGTTTTATTATTATATTTTTTATACAGTTTGGTGTGTTTAATATCAGTACTTTGTATTTGGTTAAGTGGTTAACTAGATTCAATAATTGATATTTTGTTGATCTTTTGGTATTAGCACATACATATTAGGTGCAATATCTTGATGCTGTGGTGCTATGAGTGAACATCTCTAAGTTTATCCTATTTTAAGATAAATCTATAATGCATAACATCTCCATTCATTTATTTAATAGATGAATGTTATTAAGTGTATAAATCGAGGTTTATATATTCCCTCTTTTATTCAAAGTGCATAATGACTTTAGAATATGTATATTTAGTAAATGATGTCATGGGACATGCGCACAGACGCTTAGATGTGAGTACACAAGGTTTTTAACATGATATAGTGGGCGTATCATATACATTTGTATGCATTTAAATTGTTGGGGTTGTGTTCGAGGGAATGTCTTCTGGTTGTGCCCTGATGGCATGCACTGCTTTGGCTTGATGAGGAGAGGCACACATAAATGTAAAAAAGGCAACAAGCATATATTTTATGCATGGAGGTTTAGAAGCGTGTATGGAAAGCTTCTGTAAGTAAAAGCAAGATATGGTTGGCGTGCTATGTATATTTGAATGTGCTCAATTTTATTTTATGATGCTACATTCAAAGGAATGTTTTTTGATTAAATTATTATGATGTGTAATGCCTTATTTAATGCAGAGCAGTATATAAAAATGTAAACAAGGCAATATGCGTACATTTGTAAATTGAAATTGTCACTCATAGTCAATGTGAATTGCTCGTGTGTTTTAAACTATTATCTAGACTTGATTTAAATGATTAGACAGAATTTTATAATGGTTGATGTTTTAATGTTTTAGTCTTGAAATTTCAAATGTTCTAGTAGTATATAGCATTGTTCTTGCAAACTGAATAATGCAATGTATTAAGAATGTCATTAGCAAGCATGGGGGTGTGTTTGCTGTTTAATGACTTGCTGAGATACGATTTGAACTTAATGAGTTGATTAATGAGTGCTTATAAATGGTTTTAAAATGATTTTATACTTGTATATGGTCTGATGAAGCCACAGTTAGTAGTGAAAGCGCTTTCCTATTATTAAAATGTTTGTTTGTTTACGTTATATGCGACTTGGTGCCGCACTTCATATTACTTCTGCTGTTTTTCTCATCTTTACATTATAAGATTAAAAGTAGTACAATAATTGAGAAAAAAAAGTACAAAAGTTTTGATAGGAGTTCTTTTTGAAAAGCCCTTATGCTTTGGGTTGAACAGGTATACCTGGGTAACTAGAGGAAGAAACAGGTGATCCTTAGCAGAAGAATTCATGCAACAGTGCAGTGTTGTGGTTTAACCTGGGGAGACACAAGAGCATTTTATATATATATATAGCGGGGTTATAATCTCTTTTGCTCTTGAGGCTATTCCTTTGCTAATCAAATGTATGACGTAGAATGCCTTTCTTACTACACTGGTGAATGGTGGTCAAAGTTTAGGTCAGAGTCTCCTTGTGTGCCCACATCCCTCACTACAGGGTTTTTACTTAAAGTATCGTTGTTTATTTGATAGTTAGTAGGGACATTGCTTTTACTGAAAGGGATGATGATGCATTTTCTTGCATTTGGTTTGAGTCCATGGCTTTGGTACCAATCGTTGGTCTGTGTAAGCCCCTCTTGGAGTACAGTGATATCATCTGCGGGGTCATTGATCATGCCAAGTTTGCAATTGTCAGCATACTTGGTCAGCCACAGCCCGTTTATTTTGGCCTGAACTTCTGAGAAGTAAATACCAAACAAAAAAGGACCAAGTACTGACCCTTGTGGAACCCCACTGGTGACAGGTCTTCAGGTTGAGATAGTCACCCACTTTGATAGCATGTGTATGGTTGAGTCAATTTGAGACCCACCTAACAACAAAGGGATTGACATTTAGGTGGGTGAGTTTGTCAATAATGCCTGAATAGGTGATTGTGTCAAAGGCCTTCACCAAGTCCAGATATGCTGTGTGCACAGATTTGCCCTCATTTATGGCTCTGGTCACATTTTTGAAGAAGTCTCCTAGGTTTAACAGGCATGATTGACCCTTTACAAAGCTGAACTAGGTTGGATCAAGGGTTTGGAAGTTACCTATATCTTTATTTATGAGGTCCATGATGATACGTTCCATGGCCTTTCAGATAAGGCCAGTCAGGCTTATGGGTCTATAATTCCACAGATCTTTTGCTAAGCCATCCTTGTGGAGGAGGGTAATGGTCATGGTTTTCCATTCAGGTGGGACAAATCCTGTATTCAGACTGTGGTTGAATAGAGTGCCTATGGGGGTTGCTAATTCCTGTTTTAGTTTGTTTAGTATGTAGCCTAGGATGCCATCAGGACCCACAGAAACTGTGTTTTTTGCCTTAGAGAGAGCTTTGATGACCTTTTCTTTAGATGCATAGGGCAGGGGAGCTGTTGAACGTATGGTTTGTGATATGTTTGGAGGGGATAAAGGGAAGACATTTTCACCAAACCTGTCCACTAGTAGGTTAGTAATTTCTGCAGGATCAGTGTGTGTGATATCATTTGTCACTAGTTCAGCACACGTCTGGATCCTCTACTTTTAGGATTTCATAAGTTGTCTTATTTGTTTATTTAGGCTTAGGAGGATACTCTTCTTCCAGTGCTGGGACCTCCCTTTGATATTCTTAGGCAACAGCTACTTACGCATGTTGTTTAGTTTATTTATGCGGGATGTCCACCAGGGTGGCTTGTTTTTTCTTGAGACTCTTACTTTGGTCCTATCTGGCGCAGCTAAGTGTATACATTTATATAAGTGTTGGTACAGGGCATCAGAGTATACTTTGGTATAGTTGCCAAGATCATTTATTGGGCCTGGGGCTTGGAAATCATTTATGCCAACCCCTAAGAGGGTAAAGTTGGCTTTGGTGAAGTTTTTTAATCTGACTTCACCTCTGATGGGTTCTAGAGTTATTGCTACTTCAAAAGTGACTAACTTGTGATCAGATTTTACTGATGAGAGTCCTACACTTACAGTAGAATAATGGTCTCTCATGTTGGTGAGAACCAGGTCAAGTATATTTGAGCCCCTTGTTGGATTTTGTACAATTTGTTCCAGGGCATTTGCGTTAACAAAGTCAAGGAACCTTTGTACAAGTAAGATGGGGCTCATATAGGTTTCCCAGTTGACGGTAGGATAGTCAAAATCCCCCATGACAATTTATTATTTATTTCCAGTTTGATAACTGGGTGGTCCACTGGGCCCAGAGGGCCCATTTTCAGTGGAGGCCCGGGGAGAAAAGCTCCGTATTACATACAATTAAAACAAGCATAGAATTTTACATTTATGCAATTATACATACAATTATAAATGTTTTAGAAAACAAATGTAAAATTATATATTGAGTTGTAGCAAATTGAAAAGGTGCACAAAGAGAGGAAGAAATGGGGAACACAATTAACAGAGAGTAGGGATAGAACGCTATGTACAATATTTACATGGTAACCATTCGTTAGATTCAGAGCGAGGCAGTTGTAGAAAAAAACAGCATATGCATGAGGAAGTACATGTATAAGTGGCATTAGGAGGAATTAGGTAGGAAGAATGCAATTACATTTCCAATTTTGGGAGAGGTGGGAGTGGAGCTGGGATTTAAAGTGTTCAAAGCTTGTAGTGATTCTTAGCAGGGGTGGGAGGGAGTTCCATTTTTTGACTTATGAATAGGATAGGAGAAACTGGCCAGGGGGACGTTTTGGTTTATATACAGAAAGCAGATTTTGTTGGGCAGGTCTAAGGGGTCTGTGCGGAGTGTAGAATGGTAAGATATTAGTAAGAGCACGGCATGCAGTTGGTTTAAAGATTATTTTGTGGGCTGTAGTAAGCTAAAGGTAGACAAGGTGGTTAGGAAGCTCTAGCCACTTTAGCATGTGGAGAGAGGTGCAATGATGGGAGGAGTGTTTAGATTTAGTAGCGAATTTAGCAATTTTGTTGTAGCAGATTTCTAGTTTTGAGGAGATGGTACTAGAAAGATTGGTTAGAAGTGGAGCACCGTACAATAGTGATGGTAGTAAGTAGGTAGAGGCTAGAGTTTGCCTTGTAGATGGAGAGAGAAAGTGAGCATTTCTGTATAACATACCTAGCTTCTGATGTTTTTTTTTATATTTAGTTGGACACGTGTATCGAATTTCAGGTGTTCATCAATAGTGACCCAAAGAAGTTTAGCAAAAGGGACAACTTCTATAGTGGAGTTGGCATGGCTGATGATATTGAAGGATTGCTTGTCAAGTGTGAGTGTTTTTGAGGGAGAGAAAAGAAGGATTTTGGATTTATTAGCATTAAGTGAGAGATGGTTTTGAAGTATCCAGTTCTCAGTAGTTGTAAAGGCCAATTGGGTTTTTGCCTGGAGCTCAGGGAGACTAGGAGCAGAGCAGACTAAAGTGGAGTCATCTGCATATTGCACTATTTTAGTGTTAGGAGTATTTTGTGTTAGTTGTATTTTGATTGACTCAAGTAAAGCCAAATAAGCTGCATGAGCATCTTGGTTAATGCAGGGGGGACCTGTAACTAGCAATGATTTAAAAGGGGTCTTGCCCATGGTAATCTGAACTTGGAGTAGCTCCATAGAGTTATCCTGTCTAACCAGTCTGGAGGAGTAGTTATCTTTATTTTCTTTCAGTCTCAAGTTTCTTATGGCAATTTATGAGATCAAATATTATGTCTACTACTTATGACTGATTTTAGTAAATAGGCACAGCCATGCTTTTTTGCCTTGTTTAACAAGTTTCACCTTCGTCAGACATTCCCACTTTGCTGCTGTCATACCCTGCTGCTATGAGAGCAGAAAGGAATGTTGGTAATAGATTAGGATAGCAGATGCAAATAGCAGGGCCACTTCTGTATGCTGTGCTGTAAACCCTAGATTGACTGAAATCTGACCTCATGATACTTCCACAGCCTGTAATTCAGTGAGACAAAACAATTCAGCTTACACTTAGTTCTGTAATTATTCAGATCACTGGATAACTGTGTATGCTTAGAGTAGAAGCCATTACATTTACATTTTCAGTCTGTAAAAGAGTGCATTCTTGTGTCAGAGTTAACACACCTACCTCTCTGATTCATTTATGAGGATATGTATCACCAAGAGGAAGGTCATGGACACTGGCAACACACATAGCATGCCAAAGTTGTCTATATTTTTGAAATTTAAGCATTTTCACTGTAAAATAGTGTCAAGCAAAAATTGTGTAGGCTGCACATTCCATATGTTTTTTTTTTCCATTGTTTAATTTGTTTCTTGAGTGATACTTAAATGCAGAGGGAATTTCTGGGTATTTATCATTTCTGAAAAGACTCCAAGCCTGCAAAAACTAGAAGCACTCTTGGGGACTCCCTGCTAGTTATTTTTCCCACCCACCTTTGCACTCCTTGATCTGTTTCTTTAAACTTGGTGATTTAAGCTGCCTACCCTTACTGTAAATTGAGCTTTATAAGCTCCTCCCTTTCTACTCTGCTATTTATATTTTACATTGTTTATTTGCCTTTCCTTGTGCTTATTTTGAAAAAAAGTGCATTTTGCCTTTCCTTGTGTGTTCTAATAATTTATTCATTATTTAGCTAGCTGTTGGGTAAAGCAGTGTATTTTTACACCCTTGCAAGCACTTTTCTGTGTTTTTACATCAAGAGGTCAGTGGATTTTCCATCTAGTGGCACCGGGTGGTAGCCTGGTCTGTATAGGTTGGGGAAACACACACTAGAGATTCCTGCATGCAGCTGTTTCATTTGCTGGAGGACTAATTAACCAGCTTATCTTGTTTTAGTGCCTTTATAAATTTGGTACAATTAACTGGCTCTTGGCTCACTTCTACAAAGTGAAATATTTTTATTGAATAATCACATGTTTAGAAGCTGTTTAAAGTACACTGCTGTACCTGTATCTTTAAGTTTTTTGTGTAAGCATTTCACTCCCTCACTCCTGACACTCTTTTACTGTGCTTTTACATTAGGAGGACTAAGACTACTCATCTAGTGGCAGTAGGTGTTTTTCTGGTCTTGGGAAGCACACAAAAAGGCTCTAAGTGTAGTTGTGTATTGGCCAGAGGGCTCAATCAGTTTTCTGTACTTCCAGTACTGGTATAAATTTGGCAGATTTGCACCGAGCTGCTTGCTGTGCCAGTGCCCTGTACAGATGCAATCTTCTGGAAACAATGCTTATTTTCATTATACTGTGAAAGTTTATTGTGCTAGTTACCATATTATAGCACCCAGGACTATTGTTGCTCAGAAAACATCTAATTTTGCCACTGGCAGCATCACTGGTTAGGTTAGCTGCAGATTACACCATGTAAGCACCCTTCCCCCATCCGGTTACAAACACCCTCTACTCCTATTCCTCTGAAGTACACATTAGGACCTGCAACCATGGATGGGCACTTTCTTGTTATCTCTACATTCAGCTTGGTGGACATGGATATCCTGAGGCAATGTAACAATTGCCTTATGTATACTGACAACCACTTAATTCTCAGACAAATACAGTATAAGAGAGATGTAGTTACACATTGCCATTGAAGGCTAGACTATCACAAAAAGATACAAAAAGCAACAAAAAGGTTGTCAGAGACTCATGCACATCACTCACTGCTCCCAGAAAGGACCACACACATAGACCCAGATATGCAGAGGTGCTCACATGTAACTTAACCAAACCTCAAAGGCCTTTCAGGTGCAGTCCCCAGAAACTCTGCATGTACACAAACAAGACAATTCCCATAAAAACACATAAAGCCACATCTCATTGCATCCCAGCTATCAAGCCCAGAAGGCAAAACACTCCACAACCCAATATTCTGGTCATAGGAGACTCCATTGTGAAACACACTGATGTCCTGCTTACCAGGCTGGATAAGGGAAAGGTTATAGTTAATTGCCAGACTTTGCCAGATCATGCACGCACTCAGGTCATTTACCCCTAAGTACCACTATAACTCAATCATAGTCCATGTGGGCATGAATGACTTGAGATGTACCTCCTTGGACTATATGAAGAAAGATGTGATTGAACTCTCAGAATATGTGTCACAGGCGGTATGAGCCTAGGATTGAGCAGCATTCTATCACCTCCAAGGATGATGCCATAATACCACCATAAAATGATTGATTTTTAACAATTGGCTTTGCTACTGATGTCTTTCCAAAGGGGTCTAATACTTTTCAGCCTGGAAGGACATGGCTGATAGGCCATGCTGCTTGGCCAGGGATGGTCTTCATCTTTCACCACTAGGCTTCTGGATATTGGCCAAAGCATTATCCCCCTTATGGTGCTTTTCTTAGGTACTGTCCAACAGACAAACCTTCCAACATGTAACAAAAAATAACCAGAGCAAGCTAAATATGTTACTGCTCAGTGCTAGGACCTTCAACAAGAAACTGCACTCCCTGGAAGCTCTCCTCACCCTGGAGGATGCTGAATTCTGTGCAGTACTGAAACATGATTCAAAGCCATGGAAAGCACTTCAGCAGTGTATGGCTACAATGCCTTTCATACATTCAAACCACCTACTGAACATGAAAGAACAGAAGGTGGTGGTGTGTCTATCTACATAAAGGATAAGCACACTTTAAGGCTGGTCAAACAATATGACGTACTTTAGTTATTCTGTGTCCAACTAGCTGTGGTAAAAATCCATTACTATACTCTTGCTATCTATAGGTCCTCCACTATGAACCAGGAAACCCATACCTCATACCTGAAGTTACTAGAATTACTCACCATCCAGCCTAATACCATACTCATGGGTGATTTTAACTACCTCTCCATTAATTGGGAGGCAGACACAACTACTAACATGCAAGTCCAAAGATTTCTTGACCTTGTAAATTCAAATGCCCTGTAGCAGCTAATCTGCTCTTCCACTGTGAAACAAATATCCTAGATCTGGTACTCGCAAATATGGGAGAGTGCTGTATCCCCCACCCCCAATGTTATGCCTTCACTGGTGAGATAAGATCACAATAGTCTCCCTTGAAATAAAGCTAAAACTAGTCTCCCCACCTAACTCCAAAAACTGTAAGAACTTCTCTAAGGTAAATTACCTCCTATTAAGGGATGGCATAGCTAGTTTCCAAGCTCCCACAAATCCAGAAAACACAGTAACATATGCAGAGGCATACACAAAAGCTCTGTATGACCATATAAACAACCGCAGGGTAACAGCAGTACCAGACCGAAATAAACCCAGGTTAAACTGCAAAAACAAGACACCCTGGTGGAACCCTGCTATTAATAGGTTGTACAACAAAAGAATGAAAATTCTGTTGAAAAGTAAGAGGGAATGTGCACAACACAGCAATTAGTCCTTCATTAGTCTTAATAAGTGACTCAGGGAAATAGTCAAGTCTCTGAAAGCAGTCTTTGAAGTAAAAATAGCCTCCAAAGCTAAGGATAACCAAAAGGCATTTTTAGTTATGTCCACAGTCTCAAGGACAACACTCAACAATGTGTGGAATTAGTTGAAGATGGCATCACCTATACTCAGTCAGAAGACATAGCAAATGGCCAAAAATTTAGTTCAAATTTCACCTCCCCATCACCCCAGTTCTCCTCCAAGAAATACCCTCTAACATTCCACTGCTAAGTATCACCAAAGAACAGGTTGCCACTGTGCTCTCTAAAGCTAAAAACACAACTTCAGTGTGGCCTGACAATACACCAGACTGCATCTTAAACAGCTTAAATCAGGACTTATCAGGCCCATTAGGATCTCTATTTAACCACAGCCTCTGGACTGGATTTGTCCTGATACAGTGGAGAACAGTCATCCCTCTGCTTAAGGGGGGGGGGCGTCATCTACTGACCAGGGAAATTGCAGACCCATAAGTTTGACTAGTCCTATATATAAGACCATGGAAAGATTAATCATGGACCTGATAAATAATGACATAGGAGACCTCCAAACACTGGACCCAACCCGATTCAGGTTTGGCAAGGGCAGGTCATGTCTATTGAATCTGGTGGATTTTTTTCAGAAAGTCACTAAGGCCATAGATGTGGGTAAAACTGTACATACCACCTACCTCAACCTAGCCAAGACATTTAACACAATTCCTCAATCAGGTATTATAAATAAACTCACAAAACTGGGCATAAATCCCTATGTCACCAGGTCAGCAGCTGTCTCACCAATTGGCTCACTGACAGGACACATGTGGTTAAACTGGATCCAGGTCCAGCAAGAGGCCAGTAACTAATGGTGTGCCACAGGGCTTAATAGTAGAACCACTCCTGTTTAGAATATATTTCTCTGAAGTCAAGGCAAATGTGGAAGGCCTCTGGATGAAAATGTTTGCCGCCGACTGCAATCACTGAATCTCCCAATGATGTAGATATCCTTCAGAGGGTCTAGATCAGACAACTAACTGGTGCCAGTACTATGGCCTAAAACTAAATGCAAAAAATGCATTATCATACCCTTTGGGAAGTCAAATACCTCTGCAAATTACAACATCAATAGCATACTCCTTAGAGTAGGCTCAGAGGTAAGAGATCTAGGGACACAGATAAATAGTAGCTTGGACTTTGACCTCCATATGTCCACAGTGGTGAGGAAATTATTTTATGTAGCATAATGTATAAGTAAAGATATAGCATCCAGATCCAAGGAAATTATAGTCCAGCTGTACTCAGCCCTCATTTAACCAATAATCGACTACAATGCACTTACAGGAGCTGCATTGACCTCAGAAGTGTCTTACAAAGAAAATACAGGGTGTAAACAACATGTTCTATGCTGATAGACTAAAAGCCCTATCCCTTTACTCTGTCACCTAATGACTATTAAGGGGTGACCTATGCCTAACCTACAAGGTACTCACAAAACCATCCCTGATGGAGCTGCTAAACATCTGCAAGTCAACAGCACAAGGGTCGCTAAAACATACTGGAGAGACAGATATTTGTCTCGGATATTGCTCCTTCTTTGGAACAGGCTTCTTATTCACATTAAGCAGAGCCCTTCCCTGGCTCTTTTCAAACGCAGTTTGGATCAATGGATGGGGAATCATAAATTCACACCTGGGGTAGTGCCTATGTGCCTTATGGACAGGGACAATCTGCAAGATACTCATGGCACAGGCACAAATCCATGCCATCCTCTTGCCCCTAGGGGCCATATATTGGGTAAAATCAGGTTATATTCATTAAGCTTGTAAGGGCTCTTAAGCCGTTCACTTAGTAATATCTTATGACCCTATGAACAGATCCATTAGGTAGGGAATGCTTCTACAAATCATTTGCACAGTTGCCAGGAAGGATAAAAAATAACTGCAGGGAGGGTAGGTCAGTGGAAGAGATAAGAAAATCACAATAAGAACAAGGAAGAAAGGCAACAGACAAAGAAACAAAAAGACAGGCAGCTCAGAACCAAGCAAGCTAGGGTACTACATTAAGCGAAGCCAGAAGAAATCAATACTGTTGTGGACAGCACCAAAGCCCATGCCAGAAGTCACTGAGGTTGTCCACTTCTGATATGTAATAGCAATACCTAGCAGTAGGAAATAAGGAGGGACAGCACCCAGACAGAAAATGTGTACCATATCATGTAGGACTGCTCTTTACAAAATATCAATTCATTCACTTCAAGCAATACAACACAGCCATGGCAGATCTGCCTTGATTCAATTTCTCTAAATGTTTGGAGCTTTGTACTTTTATTGTCAGGAATAGACTACATTCTTAAGTCATCTTTAAATTTCAGGAAATCAGTATTGCTTTAATATTTGATGTATGCTATTAGTGTTCTACTCGACACACCCAACATATCCAGACCTGTCACCTTCTGCAATGTGTATATGCCTGCCTATAGACAGTATACTTAAATAAGCTTGGATGTTTTTTAGGCCATTTGCTCCCAGGGCTATTGGAATAATTGGGTGTTTTATTTCACACTGCTCTGGTTTTGCATGCATGCCCTGGTATTTCATATTTTAATGACTCTCAGTATGTTGGACACTAATCACTAAGATGAACTATTTCAATGAACAATAATACCTCTTGTCCTTTTTTTCCTTAACCAGTGATATCTTACTTTTTGAGTTCTGCTTTCTTAATACTTGGTTTTGGATGATTCCATATGACCGTTATTTCTTCCATTTTCAGGAATTCTTTAAATTGAATGTTTGCTACTGCTTCCCAGGTATTTGTGTACTGGAATATTTGCAGTTTCCAAATGTATTAAAATTGCCACATTACCATGTGTTTTACAATAAAAACTTATAGACATAAGTAACCATTTGTAGTTCTATACTACAGAACCTAATACAACAATCATATTAAAGTAGTCACTGTGAGGAAATAAAACAAGGTTTGTTGAGGACCTTCCAATTACTACGGCACAATATTTTTTTGGTGTAACCCATAGCTCATTTTCAGTGAGTACTGATAACTTTAAAATCATTTATTTGGGGCATAAAAATCCTAAATGCACCTTTATATGCAGCACTCGTATGCTTTTAGTGGTCTCTAATGAAGGTGATCAAGCTAAGTTAGCTGTAAGAAGGAATATCTGAATGGATACAGTACGGCATAAATAACAGTTGGCTATTTACCTTTCAACTGTTCCTGATTTTAGCTGAAAATTTTGCTAAATCCCTCCTAATCCCTACTAAAACTGTCAACCTTGGGATTGAAGTATGTTGACTTAATAAATAACGACAATGTACTTCAGAAAATGCAAGTTAATTTACACTCTATTACTCTATCAACTTCTCAAGATAATAGTACTAATATTTTAAACAGTGTCCATGGTTGACCCTAATTGTTTTCGGATTTGTCCCTGGTTCTGGAGATAAAAGGTTGAGAGCTATGTTTGGCTGCATTTAATAGCATTACTAAATATAGACAGCATGAAGTGTTAGAAGTCTTTGGATAGTCTTACCTACTCATGTAACACATAAACTATTAAACTTCACTTTAGTGACACCTGACATGCAGCATTTTTTCATGCGGTATCCATTAAGAAATTTCTTAGGCATAAGCCTGATAAAGTTCAGAAGGCTTTTGTAAGACTGGGCTCAAAACACCTTTCATACACTGATATTTTAAGCAATCCCAACTCTTTTCTCTTGAGTATCATTGGGATTATGAATGACCTTAAATCAAAAACGTAGATCAAGATTGCTAAATGACAAATAATTATGACTAAAAAATTGTTCTGTGCAAAGTAAACGACACAAGAAAAGGTGCAGTATCTCTGGATATTTCATTAGCTTGTACCAATAAATAATAACCGACCACAAAGAAAACTGCTGAATCGTATACCAGCCTGGCCAAAAGCCAGCATTTGTGACTGCCAACAACAGCAGAAGGAGTTGATTCTGACCAAACTGTGGCAGAAAGACAGAGTACTAAAAGTGTGAGACAGCAAAGTGTTTGTGGAGAAGGATTACTCAGTGTACATCAGGTAGACCAGGAATAAATTTATCCCACCATTCAGGGAATGTCAAGAAGGAGGCATGAGATTTAAACTGCTGTACCTAGGAACTTCAAAATATTCTTCCCTGGAGGACAAAAATAATTTTTTGATGAAGGACATACTAAGGAGAAAATACAAAGGTTTGTCCAATGGAAAAAATTGAGCTGTGAAATAGAATGAGATTCTGCTTATTGTTCTTCTGGTAATAAAGACCACCGAGAGACTTTGCCAGTGAAATTTTTTCTAATGTATCAATGAAATATATGTGAGAGAAAGAAAAAAGCACAAGAATCGACTAGAAGAATTGAGAGTACATTGGAAATGAAACACATACAGGATTTGAAAGATGGAAATGAACTAGAATAAAACCAGTAACTTGGAAATTGACAAATGTGGGATTACAAAACAATAATTATATGTGTGAAACATGACAAACAAGAAAATCTTTTACACTTTGTTAAACTTGTAGGGGACTCAAGCATATGCCTTACATCATGTCATTAATGTCTGGAAAAATACTTAGGAGAGGGGAACACGAGGGAGACAGTAATATGTCAGTAAAGGACCTTTTTTCTTAATGGTACTATCTTTATGGTGCATGATTTTTTTTGTATACTATAAAGTAAAGTTTTCTCAGGTATTTTTACATGTAATGGGGATACTAATGCAACCAGGTGCTCCTGTTTTTTTTCTTTTACTCTTCTCTCTTTCTCCTTCTTCAGTTTTAAGAAATTACAGAAAAAAGCAGAACCAGCATCTTCTTAGAACACAGAACAAACTAAAACTTATAAAATTTATTAAGAGCTTTTCATCTTAAAACCAATGCCAGACTTCACCATGACTGAGTGTTCTACGAGGACGCTGCTTCCACTTTTGTTGTAGTTTATGCAGTTTTTGTGTGTTCTTTTCCTAGTGAATCAGTTTTAAGAAATGCAGGCACTGCAATATAAAAACTAAAGAACAAAAGCCTGGTTAAAAGAGCATGAAAAAGAAAAAAACAGTGTGCTTTTTCTCATTCTTACATAGGGGAATGACTGGATTAAGGCCCTTAGCTTGATCTTGTAACAAGTTTTAAGAGTAAGAAAGAAAATGAAAAAGAATATTGAATATTATAAGGCTTTTTTGCTAGTGGGTAAATATATGCTTAGTAGCAATTATGTATCTGGTCCTCATGTCTCGAGGAGACAATCTGATAAAGAGAAATGGCTAGGAGATGATGTTCTCTGAAAGCATTCAAGTGTTTACTCATCTGAGAGAATACATCTAAGATGACTTCCCTGTTTAATCTAGCAGAAGCATATTGGTGTGACGTAGGAATGGAAATCAAACCACAAGTGGATAAAAATCAGGCAGCAACTGAATGTGCCAAAAAAAACAAAGAATATATAAGGTGAAGGACTAGATGAGAAGGCAAGAAATGTGGAAAAAGCATAAATATAGTTGCAAGTATAGAAAACGTCTGTAACAACCTCATGTTGATCAGGAACAAATGCAGGAATGGGTAAGGAGAGGCAAATTCAAACCAAGAGATGAAAGGTTAATATTGGTGGCCCAAGTTAGTGGGCTACATACACGTTGGTTTACAAAGTCCATTGAACATCTGAGAGAAATGGACAAATGTAGGTTTTGCAAAACAGAATTAGAAACAGTTGTACACCTCGTTGCTGGTTGCGGCATACTAGTGGCAAAATGACTGTATACTGAAAGGCATAATAATGTGGCAAGACTGTTGCACTGTGGATTGTGCAAACATTATGGTACTGAAGTGGCTGAAAAACACTGGAAATATAAGCCACAAAGCATCATAGAAAATGATGACGTCTACATCACATGGGATCATCCGTTACCAGCAGTTCAAAAGATAGATGCTAGAAAACCAGATATAGCAGTCCAGGAAAAGAGGACAAAAGTAGCATTTATCACTGAAATTGCCACACGCAGTGACTATAGTGTCCTGCATACAGACAGACACACAGTTATAAAATATCAGGATTTGCAAACAGAAACGAGCAATGTGGAAGAAAGATACCTAGATAATTTCAATAGTAGTAGGAGCAATGGGTCTTAAAAAAAGAGTCTACAATCGTATTTAGCAATGCTACCAATACATGTAACTCCATATGAATTGCAGGAGGAGTCATTACTGGGCACATTGTGGGTGCTGCAAAGAGGACTTTTGGTTGACATCAAAGAGTGAAACAATACTAATTTCATGAACTTTAATTGTACATTGACTTAGGAATGGGGTCCATTCCTGTCATGGTATTAGAAACTCAAAAGATTTGGAGAAATTAAATCGGGGAGCACTATAAAGACAAGACAAAACCAGACAGCACTTAGATGAAGCATGGGCTGCATCATGCTTCTTAGCATGGATAAACTTTCTTTTAGGTAAACTCAAGTCTATGAGTGTGGATGTCAGTTTGGAAC
This sequence comes from Protopterus annectens, assembly GCF_019279795.1. Classification (NCBI taxonomy): domain Eukaryota; kingdom Metazoa; phylum Chordata; order Ceratodontiformes; family Protopteridae; genus Protopterus; species Protopterus annectens. Next base: position 1,977,118,902 of record NC_056739.1, read on the forward strand.
ATTGGTTCCTATTAGAAGGGTAAAACGTCAATATTTGAAGATGTACATAGTTTTGTGTATTATTATTATTAAGTTAATAGGCTTTAGGGGATATTGGGGTGTGATTTTTTTTTTTGTTTGACGGCTTTCAATGAAACAAAAAAGTTTTGTAAGATGTGATATAGGCTCAAATAGATATGACAATGGAAATGACAAGAAACAACTGTATAAAAGATCAACCTGCCAAACAGTGTATGCATGTAACACAAAAGATTAAACTAGACATTTAACAAAAAAGCTGTTATACATAACATTTAGGAATAGTAACTTTTCAATATAATGCTTTTTGTAATGTTTTTAAATGTCAATGGTCTCACACATAAGTGCAAAAAAGAAAGAGTAGTGGACGATATTAAAAATGCAGAGTGCAAATAGCTTTGCTAGCAGAGACACACTTGGAAAGAACAACATGTGAATTTGATAAAGAAAGGTTTTCAGGATGGTTGTTCAGCAGAAAATATAGGACAATCGAAAAGAGTACTCATATTAAATGCAAGAAAGAGCTCAAATAGTGATAGAAGAAGATAAAAAGACAATAATGGTGGATTTATAGTACTAAGGGACTACTGGCAAGGGAGGAGGATTACACTGGCATGTATTTATATTCCACCTAAAACTGCTATAATTGAGCTTAAGAAACTTCTGGGAGAAATAATCAGCTTTCAGCAGGGAATATTGCTTATAGGTGGGGAATGGAATTTGATTTGCAATAGTGAAGCTGTGTCTGGGGGGCCCAGAAGGGAACATATAACACAATAAGGTAGATTTTTGATGACATTTATAAAATATTTAGCATGGAAGATGTGAATTCAGTACTAGGAGATCAGAGTGAATTTACATATTATTCCCCAAGATACAAAAACTGGGCTAGGCTAGACAGAGTTTACATTTCATGGGAACATGTTCATGTAATATAAGGCCTTGCTATGCACCCAATAACTATTTCAGATCATGTGTTATTAATACCTAAATAAAAACACAGGGTAATGAAATAAAAATGAGACACTGGTGCTTTCCCAATTATCTGTTGAAAAGAGGGATTTAAGGAATAGGTAGTGGAAATTATTCAGGGGCTATTAGAGAAGATAACAATTTCTTCTGAAAATATAGCTAGAGATGTGGATGAAATTAAAGTAGAGTTTAAAAACAGAGTGGAAATAAAAGAAAGGGAGATATGGTTAAGAAGTAACCAGAATTATTTAGAGGGACTGACAAATGTTAAAGCATTGCAAAACAGGGAATTTCCCAGAACAAGAAGAGGAGCAACTGCAGAATGCTAAACAGAAAATAAGGGATTACCTCGATAATATGCATGAGTTTAGAAAGATTGCTGTTAAGCAACTGTTTTTGATAATAACTCTAGAGCACAAAAACTTTTAGCACAACGACTCAGGCAACAGAAAATAGAAAGGGCTGTCTCCAAGCTTAGGGAGCCTATAACAAGAAAGATAACAAGAGATCCTGTAGAAGTATTGGAATATTTTGAAAGTTCTATGAAAGTCTGTATAAATCAGAGAAATAAGGAAATCACAAAAAGGTACAAATGGGAATTTTTATGAAAGTATTAAATATGCCAAGGTTAAAGGTAGAAGAGGCTCAATTACTAACAGGATAGGATGAGATGAGATAAAAAATGGTGATGTATAACCAATCTACAGGAAAGTCCTAAGGAATAGATGGTACTCCTGTAGAAGTTTGGAAACTAAGAGGGGAAAACTAGTAAAGATCCTGAAGGTTTTGTTTAACAGTATTTTAAGAGGTGGAGAAGTACCAACATCCTGGAAGAAAGTGGTGGTTGCTGTAATACCTAAACAGGGTAAAGATCCATCAAATCCAGCTTTGTACAGGCCCATTTCAATACTAAACTAGGATTATAAAGGGTTTGTGTCTATAATGGCTAAAAGAATGGCAAAAGTGATGCCAAAATTGACAGATATGGATCAGTGTGGTTTTGTGGAAGGGAGACAAACATTCAACAGCATTAACAGAATACTGATGATCCAGAGGGAAGCAGAATGTAAGAAAATACCACTGTTGTTGGCGGGTCCTGAAACAGAGAAAACATTTAACAGAGTAAGCTGGTACTTTACGAGCAGGGTAATGGATGCTTTTGCATTCCCCTAATAAAATTATAAGGTTCATTTGGAGAATATGTGAGGGTTTAGAGGTGAAAAGTAAGTTGGGTGGGTTCCTTTCTAATAACTTCTGCTACAGCAGAGGAACCAGGCAGGGGTATCCTCTCTCCCCTTTGTTATTTGCATTATATTTAAAGCTGCTCTATTCAGAGATAATATTATTTTATACCTGATAAAACTAGAAAAGGACATTACAGCATTGTGGAATATTGTGAGACAGTTTCAAATCTTTTCAGGATATAAAATTAATGAAGCTAAAACAAAGGCAATCAATAGCGGTAAATTATGTAGCCACACACAAACTGGTTTAGCAATATCATTATTTATGGAAACATGATAAAATGAAGTATTTAGCAGTATGGATTAAAATGATCTTGGTGTGGCAGCTAAGGATAAGTGGGAAGAGGATAAATAAATGATAGTACAAAAACTGAGAAATTGGTAGCTCTTTTATATGGATATGGATAGTAAGATCCAAGCAGTTAAAATGTTTTTAGTCAGGCATATTTTTATCAACCCGAGGAGAAGGTGTGGATAGCAATTAGGAAAGAGCTGAAGGATTTTATCCTGGAGGTGAAAGCAAGAGTCAAGTGAGATAGGTTGATTTTTCCAATAGAACAAGGTGGATTGGGATTACCCGATATAAAGGGGTATTTCGGAGCTACACAGTTAAGGCTCCTATACATAGCACAAGCAGAAACATATAATTCAAAGTGAAAAGTGGTGATGATTAAACAAGGAGGAAGCTCAAGAAACAAGGAGAGATTGGAATTTTGGATGCAGACCTTTAAGTATAATAACAATAATCATAAAGAATATTATATTCATAAAGTAGCAGAAAGTATTCTTAAGAACTAAGCCAACACAGGAATGAAGAAAAGAGATTCTGCCAATAGGGCTGACTGCCTGCAATTAGGGATACAGACAATAGGAAGAGTGGGCTGGAATTTATTGGAGAAAACTGGAAAAGGAATCAAGGCATTGAGAGCACGTAACTAGAGAGGGAAAGGTAACAGAATGGGAAGATGCTAAGAATTTATTTGGACTGCAGGTTAGAGATTGCCTTTCCTATCAAGGATTGATATCAGAGTACAGACAAAGAGAAAGAAAGAGGTGTGCTAAATAAAAGGCCAGCACTGGTAGAGTTTTTTTTAATAGAATCTAGAAGAGAAGCTGCTGTTAAAAAGGAATAATGTAGAGCATATAAAATATTGCATGATGACTACAAGAATCAATCAGAGGAGGTTAAAAAAGATTAGGAAGAGAGACTGGATAAGCAATTCACAAAGAAAGACTCGGGTTATATGTTCGGCTCCCAAATATGCAACAAAATCTAGAAGATTTAGGATTTTTGCTTGGAAATGTTTACATATTTATTTTTATACCTCAAGTAGACTACAGAGAATTTTTCCTCAGGCAGATAGAAAATGTTGGAGGTATGCTGGAGAAGAAAAGAGATAATTAGGAACATATTTTCTGGAAGTGTAATGCGTTGGCAGACTTTAAAGATTCCCTGCAGACAATTTTATCAGAGATACTAGGTGAGCAAATTGGTGTAACTAGGGAAATTATTTTTCTGAGCTATGATACAAGATCAGAATTGTCTAAACATAGTAAAGCCTTGCTGAGTCTAATTATTGTGGCTGCCAAACAAGCAATTAATAGAAAATGAAAATCAAAGTCTAAACCAGCTGTACTAAAAGTAGTGAATATAGTAAAAGAGATAAAACAACTGGAATTGGGATCTTTAGAAAAGGGTAGTAGCAAATTATATAGGGAATAATTATGTGAATTGTGGGAATAATACATACAGGGGAGGAATGAGGTTTAAAAGAAAGCAGGACTTGAATGAGTTATGTAATGTTTGTCTGACAATGATTGATTATGAGTGATGTATAATGTTTGTAGCTAGGAATATGTCTATATGGTTTGTGATGTAAAATGCTCGCAAGTGGGATTGTTTCTGTGATGATGTGAGGTAGTCCCAGTGGTGTCAGGGAAAGGAGGGCAGTGCATGTGTGACATACACCAGCATAGCTAGATGGAGTTTTGTAAAGAATTATATGTCATTTGAATATAAAACTGATTTGTAAAGTTGCTTGTGTTAAAATGTATCAACAGTGGGTCCTGCTAGACAGTAAAGAAATATACATGTATGTCAGACTGCATTGTTGAAACTGATTAAATGTATATATTCTAACAGAGGATACTTGAAGGTGAGTATTAAGCTCAGCCCAGGTAACCTTAAGAAAAATAGCCTGAAATTAAATGATTTTGTTTAGATCATAAAGACTTTATCTCACAGGCCTGAATGCTGCCAGAGAATAGCTTAGTAGTTTCTGCAGGAAGAGTGGAAGTGCTGGAATTGTTTTACAGTTTCCAGATGCTGTAATAAACCTTAGCTAAAGTTCTATGTGTGCATTGTGAAGCATCAGTGCCAGATCCTGGTTCAGTTGCTAGTGAGGGGTAGTATGGAAACCACAGAGTCAGGTGACCAGATGTGAAGTCATTTTGTAGACAGCACTGAAATTGTATTTGAATACTAGTTGGAGATGTGAGGTGTGCACTCTGTTTTTGGACCTGACAAGAGGCACTCATCCAGCTTCATCTTGCCTTGCTTAGTAAGTAATTAGGGAACAGTAATTCTTTAGTCAGTTAGAGAAATATAGTAAGATTAGCTAAATGTAGTTTTTTCTGTATCTGTCTTGAGTCTTTCCATCTGTGTTGTTTTTTTATATTTCCTGTGATTGAAACTCTGGTGTTTACTGTAGATATTCAATGTTTTCGTGTTTTTCTTTATTTATTATTAAATATATCTAAACCCTTCATTGTGGCTGGTGTTTTAGAAAATATTTAACTTTTGAGAGTACTTGCATTTATTTAGTGGTACTGTGGCTCCACATTCCTGAATGTCTTGCTGCTTGGTTAAATACTGCCATTTGCATAAGTATTAATTTTACTAAATGTAATTGCATACCCTTGTAAGAGCCTTAAAGTAGCTGGGTTTGGGTGTTCTGATGGCAGTAAATCTACCTTATAGTCTGGGTGGAGGTGTCAGAGTGGGTAAGCTTTGTCAGCCTTTCCTAGGTATGTGTGTGTGTGTGTGTGTGTGTGTGTGTGTGTGTGTGTGTGTGTGTGTGTGTGTGTGTGTGTGTGTGTGTGTCAAAATACAGTGTATGTGACAGCTACTGTGAACAGGAACATTGAGGGCACTGATTTCATAGAGAGAGTGGTGGAGGATTGGCTTGGAACAGCTGGCTAAGAACTCAGCTCTATAGTGGTCAGTGGGGAGGCTTATTTGGGGCCTCGAGAGAAAGCCCAGCCCCAGGACTGGAGTTTGCATTCCCTGTGTGTTCTGAAGGGAAACTGTACTTGTTGCAGAGAGCTGCATCTGAAAATACTGTGTGTGTCTATTTTTCTCAAAGTGAACGTTCTCCACCAGTGTCGGTTGTGAGGATTGAGGCTCCTTGATCACTGGCCCAGAGAAGGGACGACACAGTGTCAATATGGTTTGTTTTCATTTATATAAATGCATGATTGTCTGTGTCATTGGTGATAATAAGGATGTCTCTTGTTTAAAAAAATATATAACCCCTCCTCCCGCTATCACTAGGGAACAGGTCATTAATGATGTCTCTAAGGCAAAGAACACTGCATTGATGTGCCTAGACAATATTCGAGAATGCCATCTAAATAGCATGAAACATGACCTATCAGGCCATCTAGAATTGCTATTTAACTGTAGCCACCAAACAGGCTTTGTGCCTCATGAATGGAGAACAGCAACAGTTATCTCTCTGCACAAAGGCAGGCCATCTACAGACTCTGGAATCTACAAACCCACAAGTCTCACTAGTCTCATATGCAAATATGCCATAGAAAGAATTATCATGAAAATGGTCAAAATAACATAGGAAACCTCCAGACACTGGACTCAACCCAATTTGGTTTTGTCAAGGGCAGGTCATGCCTACTCAACTGGATGGACGTCTTTGGGAAGGTCACCAAAGCAATGGATGAGGGCAAAATGGTTCATATTGCCTACTTTGACCTGGCCAGGGCATTTGACACAATACCCTACTCAGGCATTGATGAGAAACTTAAGAGGTTAAGTACAAACCCTTATGTCACCCGAGTGATAGCTAGCAGTCTCACAGACAGGACCCAAGAAATTAGAATTGGGGAGTCCACCTCAACATAGAGACCAGTCACAAGCAGAGTCCCTCAGAGATTGGTCCTGGGACCACTCCTTTTTGGCATTTACTTCTTTGAGGTCAAGGCCAATGTCAATGGCCTCAGGCTGACTAAATTTGCAGATGACTGCAAATTATGAGCTGTCACTGAACCCCTCACCAACACAGATGTTCTTTAGAAAGCACTGCCACAGACAAACAACTGGTGTCAAAGCCATGGACAAAAACTAAATGCCAAGAAATGCATAATAGTATCCTTTGGAAAATCATCCACCCCTGGTAACTATCGTGTTAACAACACACCCTTAACAGTTGACCCAGTAGTCAGGAATTTGGGGACAAACACAGACAGTAATCTAGCATTTGGCCAACAACTGTCTACAGTAGTGAAAAAAATAATGTGAAACTTATAAACAAAGATAATGGTATCTAGGTCCAAGAAAGTTATTGTTCAACTGTATTCAGAATTCATCAGACCTATCATTGAGTACAGTGTCCCCTTTGGTATGTACCTAACCAGGTATATCCAACAACTGGAACGTCCACAAAGGTTCCTCACTACAAAAATACTGGGCATAAGTAACATGTCCAGTGCAGACTGCCTCTAGGCCCTATCCCTGTATTCTATTTTCTAAAGTCTGTTGAGGGTAGATATATGCCTGGCATACAAGGCATTGTAAGACCCTGCTTTGATTGACCTCCTGCATATCTGCAAAACATACAGCAAAATAATTCCCAATTCTAAAGACTTAAACCCTGCCTGTGATATAAATATCCCAGAGACTACCCCTTCTCTGAAACAGGCTCCCCATCCATCCAAAGCCAATTGAAGTATAAATGGACAATTGGATGGGGAACAGGAAATTCATCACTGGTTTGGTACCTATGTCTCTAATGGTTCATTTCTCAAACCTCTGCTTGTAAATGTTTTATCTCCCAAGCCCCTGCTTATACTTATCAAGGGTATGAAAACTTATCCGAAATTTAGGATGCATGGCTGGGCTTAAAAAGGCCCTTGTGGTTGCTAGCCTAGTAAATACCTATGAGCTTATGAACCAATGAACCTATTAAAAAAAATAATAGACTTAATTCTCAATATACAATATAAAGAAATCACATTATTTAAACCATAGGGTCCTGTAGCATGCATCCTTAGTTGCCATTGCAATTCCTTAGTTTCTAATTTTGTTTTCCACCCCCTCCATCTTGTTCAGCAACATCTAATACATAAAAACTAAAAGTGTGCCCTTCATATGTTTCCAAAAAGCATTATATTGATCTTTTGTTTTAATTTCATATACATGTTCATAAATTCTGTGTTTGAGGGTCCTTTCAGTTTTACCTATATAGAAACTTGGACAATTGTGACATCTTGCTACATACAGTACAATCATAGTTAAACAGTTAAAATAAAAATGAGAGTTTACAACACCATATCCTCTAATGCTGACATCTTCACCTTCCTAGATGTAAGCACAATACAACTTCCACATTTAAAAGGTTCCATTTTCCACAGGCGCATTTCGAAGGAAACTACATAATCTTTCAATATAGTTCTTAATATACCAGTCCTTTTTATAAATAATACATGGGGCTTAGATTACACCCACATTCACACCCATGCCTACACATGCCTACAATCAAGCATCATTTTTATGTGTTGGATACGGCCTCTCCAGCCATACCCATATCTCCCAACTTACCTAATGATGTTACTTCCAAGGTCACCACTTGTGCTGCTGATGAAAGACTTGGTGAATCTTGAATTATTCATTAACTTCTTCCTTGTCACTCAAGTGGGTTTCAGCCACCCCATCCTTTGCTGCTTTAATGACTGTGATTTTGCTGTTTGATTTAAAATGTAATAGAAATCCCATACTAAACTTGCACAATGGTTAGCTAGAACAGCTCTCATCTCTGACTAAATACACTAAATACTCACTTTTGCTATAAAAAAGATCCTTAATTGCCCTACCCTACCAATGTCTAATGTTTGCCATCTTCATATTTATGTCTGCCAGACTGGCACATACTCTTTCTCTTCTGTGACCAGCTACAACAGATACAAGATGCAGATACATTTGTTTGCTGCATACAGGGCAATAGAAGATGGCAGGACATGGGGAATGGGGAATGGGGCTGAATGATCTGAAAGTGTTGCTAAGTAAAACAGAAAGATCATTTATTTTCTAGAGTGAATAAAGGAATAGGCTGCACATGCAAACACACTGTGTGGGTCAGCACATATAAGAAGTGCAGGCTCATAAAGAAGCTTATCACATATCAATGCTACTCAAGACAGCCATCACAAAATGGAACAATGAACATATTTAATGAACTGGCTTGGAAATAAATGACAGATTGCATTCTTTGTCTTCTCACATTTATTTGACATTTGTTTACCGGGGCAGAGGTCCAGGGAGAAAAGCTCCACATATAAGACTTTGTTACACATATTATACACAGATCCACATTTATAACTTTGTTGTACATGTTATACAATAGGTTACATATATAGGATTACACTAATGGATGAATTATCGGCAGATACTTAGGGTTACTTTTGTAGTAATAGTAGAATATTTACAGTTTACATAATACACAAATTGAAATAAGATTCTTAGAGTAAGTAGTATTTCCTTAGAGTGTGTTCGAGTATCATGTCACAGAGTGCAGTGGGGCAATTAGAATATTAGTCCTAGAGAAAGAATTGTGCATAGTTTCCAAGGTTTAGTGTGATAATTAGTAGATTAAGAGGGGGAGGTTAGTGTAGCAAGAGGAGGTGTAAGGAGGGAAAGAAGGAGATTAGCCTGGAGTAAGGCATGTGCATAACCAATATTTGTTTAGATGTTCTTTTAGGGAGGCTTAAAAGTGAGGTAGGCAAGGAGTTAACCTAATATTAGGTGGGAGGTGTTCCATAACTTGGCAAACGAGTATGATTAAAGTGATTATCCTTGGTATCTGGAAGGTTTGTAGGTTTCAAGGAGGTTTTTGTCTTTGGATCTGAGTGTTCTGTTTGGTTTGTGATGTTGGGTTAGATTAACTAAGGCAGGACAGGTAGTGAGTCTACAGAATATAGAATAATTTGTGGATTGTAGCTAGGTGTGTATAAGTAAGCTGGTTTGCTAGTTCCCGCCAATTTAGTTCTTTTAGTGGTATACAGTGATGTTTACGGTAGTTGGAGTTTGATGCAAACTTTGCTACTTTGTTGTAGCATTGTTCCATTTTGGTCTTGGTGGAGGTTTGTAGATTGGTTAGTATACAGGAAACATAGAATAGGGAGGGGAGCAGGAAGGTGTTAGCCATGGTGGTCTTGGCGGAAGTGGTAAGAAATCGTCTGTTTCTGTAGAGGAGTCCTTGTTTTATATGTGTCTTCTTGTTTTTTTAATATGATGATCAAAGCTGAGTTTGTTTTTGATAATAACAACTAGGAGTTTAGTTTCTTATACATTTCTATGACGGTTTTGTCAGCTGCGATAATATTAAACTGGTCAGGGTTGAGATGGTATTTTTGGGGTGAAAGACTATACTTTTATTTTTTTTGGGGGGGGGAGTTAGAAAGAGTTTGGACTTTGTGAGCCATGATTCAGTTGCTGTGAATGATTGTTGGATTTTGGTTAGCAGTTCTGGGAGAGTACTGGAGGTGCAGATTAAGGTTGAGTCATCTGCATACTGAATTAATGTCCCTGGGGAAGAGGATGTGTATAGATTATTGGTGAATATGTTAAACAGTAGAGGTCCTAAGTTGGACCCTGGAGAGACTCCTGTAGAGTTTCGTAGGAAGAGGTTAGACAGTCTGACTGCTTGCTTCCGATCATGTAAATAGTTTTGAAACTGCTGAAGTGTGGTCGTGGAGCATCCTAGGTTGGATAGTGTGTCCATGAGTAAGGGGTGTGAAACTGTGTCGAAAGCTTTTGAGAGGTCCAGGACATAGCTCTCAACCTCTTAGTGCAAGAAATCTGGACAAAGCCTGACAAAATGGGGGGACAAAGGCCCAAAAATATGGATGTTTTTTAAATATTGCTCTTCTAAACTTAGAAAGTTGCTAGAGTAACAGGGTTTGTTTTAACATACATTTTCTAAAGGATTGGAAATCTGAAACTCAAATGTATGCCTTTATTTAGTGTTGTCAATTCTCAGATCAGCCCAATGATTTGCCAGAAAACCACAAATTTTATGAGGAACTGGCCAAAAATATGAGCCAGAAATCTGAACATTCTTTAAGATCTGGAGAGTTGAGTGTTAGGGTCTAGGAATACTGCAGACACTAGGTATCCTTTGTCCCTGGCCTTGTTAACTGTGTTTGTGAAGGATAGTAGTGCAGTGGATGTGCTATGATCTGGCGTGAAGCCATGCTGAGTTTGAGTGAGCAGGTTGTTTTGGAGAAGATATTTCATTAATTGTTGGTGAATACACCTTTCCATGATTTTGGATAATGGAGATAGAACTGATATTGGGCAGAAATTAGATATTTCCTTGGAGTGTCCTCCTTTATGATTTGACATTGTGTGTGACATTTTCCATATTGTAGGAACTGTGCCTTCTGAGAATGATCTGTTTATCAGGATGCTGAAGTCATATGCAACTGAGTCAGCTGCAAGTTTTGGTATTGGGGTCAGAGGTTGTCAGCTGATACAGAGCAGAGTTTCAGCTTGAGCAGTAGCTTTTTTATTGTAGAGGTCGGTATGGACTGAAAGGAGAAAGTAGTGTTGGGATTATTTTGTTGGTTATTGGCATAGTTTTGGGGTTGGTCTGTTGTAGGTGGTGTTGATTTATTCTGGTTAGGGTGTAGATTTGGGTGGGGTGTCATGAGTTAGTTTTGGAGGTGAGTAGGTCCGATATAGATTTTATGAAGTATTTGTTGAATTCCTCTGCCATTTGTGCAGGGGAGGCACATTGGGTGAAGGGGGCTGGTCCTTGTTAGTTCCTGGGTTGAGGAGGATGGTTATAGAGTGCCAAAATGTTTTGGGGTTGTGTTTGTGTTGTAGCTGGAGGTTCAAGTAGTAGGTTTCTTTATATTTATCCACTAGTTGGGTAACTTTGTTGAGTACTGTTTTAAAGGCTTGAAGATTATGCAGGATTCTGTTATGTTTCTATTTATCCTATGCTGTGTCTCTTTGTTTCATAAGGTCAATGCAGTTAGTGGTTAACCATGGGGTTTTTGTTTTCTTTATTCTTTTTGTTCATTGTGGGGTAAGGCTATCAGTTATTTTCAGGAAGGTGGTATTGGATACTCATAAGAGATTTATGCACCAAATGCTAACTTACATGTTATACTTACAGCATACAAATCATATTAATTATATACAAATGCTTAATTCTGTAAACATCAGAGGCTAAAAACCTATACTTTGTCCCTTCATTTTCTAAGAACTTATAATTTCAGGCAAAACATTTCTGTAGTAAATACTGCCTAACTAAAGATAATAAGCATATTTTTAAAACTGAATTATACAGTTACGTTCTTTTCAATGCAATAAAGTACATGGAATGTATTTTTCAAGATTAAGGCAGGGTTAGATTTGTATTAAAACATGTAGATTTACGTATCTGCTTTTTCATTCCACCTAGTAATAGCACTACTAAAATAAAATTAAAAACTTGTTTTATTAACCTTCTCCCATGTATAAAAATTCTACACAAAACAGGGCAATGTTTTACTGTATTAACCCCCCCCCCCCCCAAGTAGTTTTGCGCATAAGTGTGCATGGCTTGAGTAACTGACATGGCAAATGACCATGATGTCGTACACAAATGACGCATGATTGCCATGCCATGTAGATTTGCTTCACGGTCTACATGAATATTCCTCAAGGGAGCAATACAATTAGCTATTGTATGTAGTGTTTTTCATTTTTGCAGGGGGGGGCTGTGCCCCCCCCTGCACCACCCCCCCAGGAGGGGGGCTGCACCCTCATCTCCTTAAATTATATATACCTACTCCAAGTCTGCATTACATTGAGGAAAAGGGTTACTTATAAGCATCATGTCACCATCAACTGTGCACAACCAACATTTGCATATGACATCACAGCTTTCTGTTTTGCTCCTGTTCAGTGTAGTTCGGAGAGATGATCTACTTTTTCTCTACTGTTCATGCAGTTTATAGATCCTGCTATACTTGTTATACTTCAAAGAATAGCAAGCTTGCAGGATCTGTACAGCACATGCTCACAGTGCTGGCTGAATATTCATGCAAACGTTGTTATACTTCAAAGTATAGCAAGCTTGCAGGATCTGTACAGCACATGCTCACAGTGCTGGCTGAATATTCATGCAAACGATGTTATACTTCAAAGAATAGCAAGCTTGCAGGATCTGTACAGCACATGCTCACAGTGCTGGCTGAATATTCATGCAAATGAAGAGGACAGGAATATGAGTATTCATAAATGTTCATACACTTCACCTGGTGCTGGGTGGTGGGAAGGGTTTGGACAGGCCTTGCTACTGTGCATCTGAAGGGGTTAATACAGTACAATAAAGCCCAAAACAGTTCATAGTTGTCTGCTCATTAGATCACTTCACAGATTTTTTTTTCAACCAGCCAGCCACACATCAGTAGTTTATATACTAATTTTTGTTGTTTTAATCAAGAAAATTGGAATCATCTTACTGAAGGCACAAGCAAATATAAAATTAAATCTTGTTTCTGTTACAGCAAATCTTTGTTTATATGACTGGATATTATAAAATAAGAAATTGCCAGTATTTAAATGGGTTCAGCATTCAGAATGTTACAACATTGCTTTTTTCAAATGTTACAATGTTCTTGATAAAATGTGTATGGAAATACTCCTGCAATCACACAATAATGCAACAGAACAATGCCCAATTGTTTTCATTTTAATAAAGATCTTAACTCTGCCAACAGTTCTTTTAGGCAGCTTATGGCATGTCTAATTTTATTTTACTTTTTTATTATTTTTTTGTTTAATTTTAATTTCCTTAATTACAGAGGAACATGCCTAAGGATGAATAATTCACTTTGTCACCTACCTTTATGAAATTAGTTGTGCCACTACTGTATATTTATATTTCAGTAGTTGTTGTTTGTCTTTTGGCTTTTTCCCGATAAGGGGTCGCCACAGTGGAACTCTGGTCCGCTAATGATTGGCAGTAGATTTTTTTACGAAACGCCAAGGTGCCAGCTCGACACCCAACCTTCAACGAAGGCACGCCCATTTATGCATGCATGCCTTTCGAATGCTACCCAACCACGGGAAGGACATGCAGTCTCCACACAGAAGGCACTCCGAAGCCAAGCCGAGAATCGAACGTGAGAAACCTCTTGCTGTGAGGTAACAACACTACTGCTGTACCACCGCGGAATTAATTTATATTTCAGTAGTAATTTTATTATTTGCAACACACTTTCTATTGAAAGTCTTACAGCAGCCAGTCTTAATGAGGTCAGAAAATTATTAAAAACTAAATTGTATTTACTTATGTACTCACTAATTCATTAATTTTGTTTGATAAATAACAGCTATATACCATATCAGATGATTATTTTCAAAGAGGCTTCCTGCAGGTGGTTACTGTGGGAATTTCCTCTTCTGACATTTGCAGTACAACAATGTTCTGCATTTTCTCTATTTTCCATGCCTGGGGGTATGTGCACCTCCAACTGTGGCGTGTTTTAATGTCATTCACCAATTAAAGGGGCATATTTAGTTTTTGACCTATCACTTCGACCCCCAGGCACTACAGCAGCATAATCACTAAGAGAGAATAAAGAATTAAGTTATTGTTTGACTTTCAGGAAATGCAGAAAAGCTGAACGAATCACGACAAGGATAAATGAGTGAGGGCACCCATCAACAGAGCGGGTGCGTATATGTTAAAACTGATTGTGAAGACCTTCTGCAGTTGATAATAAGTGAGAAGAATTACAAGTGCTAAACATTAAAACCTCTCTTGGAGATAAGAGTCAGAGGAATCCCGAAAGGTAAAGGCTGAGAAGGTAAAATCATGAAGCACTGAGCAGTCAAAGGAGGCCAGACTGTTGAAATCACACTCTAAGCCAGCAGTTCTGAAACTTTGCAAGCTGGAGGACCCCTTTCATGTTCATAGGTTCATAGGTAGGTACTAGGCTATCTGCCCAAAGGCATTTATAAGCCTAGCCAGAATTTGTTGGCTTTTGCTGCCCCCTTAGATTAGTTCCCTGTGCCTCTGTCCAGCAGAAGCCACTGAAGTGATCCCTGGGGTAAACTTTGATAAAGGAAATATTTTCGCGGACTCCTATATTTTGGATTCTGTTAATATTAATAAATAATTAATATTAAAGCAATATTTGAACTGCAGAAATTAGTTTTATGTGTAAAGGATTACAATTTAAACAGACTCCAGCTTCTAAAATTGTCTGATGAGCTAAACATGCATTGGAGTTAGTTTCTAGAATGAGTAGTAGTGCATTAAGGCACCTCCAAATATTATTTAATTTCATTATTTCTGCATTGATAGAAAAAAAGAGTTTTGTATTACTATGAATTTTCTGAAGGATATGAACTATACAGCTGAAATATCTGCCATTATTTTCTGACATCAGTGCTCAATGACTTGCCAGGGATTTGCCAGAAAAAGCACAATTTTTATGAGAAACAGACAAAAAAATTATGAGGCAAAAATCTGGACATTCTGTGAAAACCTGTACAGTTGAGGGCTACACTACTGACCTCTTAACTCACACATACACTTCTCTCCTTCTTACACACACACACACACACACACACACACACACACACACACCTCTCTCCTTTTTACTTACACATGCACACAGCCACACACATACAAGACAATGTGCTCTGGACAAAGCCACAAATAATGGGAGAACATAGTCCCAAAAGTAGGAACACCTGTTAAATATTGTTCTTACAAACTTACAAAATTGATAGAAAAATAAGTTTTGCATTAGTACTAATTTTCTGAACAATAACTATAAAACTGAAATGCCTGCCATTATTTTCTTAATTCAGTGCTGAAGAGGTTTGCCAGAAAAAGCACAATTTTATGAGAAACAAACACACACAACGGGGCCATGTGGAGAATGTAGTACCAAAAATAAGAACACCTTTTAAATATTGTTTTTACAGACTTACAAAGTTTGCATTGCTATGAATTTTCTGAAGGATACAAACTCTATTACACTATATTTTTTGGCTTCAGTGCTCAATAACTTGTCATGGATTTGCCAGAAAAGATCAGTTTTATGAGAGGTACACCAAAACTATGAGGCAAAAATGTATACAGCTGAGAAATATGAAGCAGCCTCACAGAAAACAAAAAAAAGAAGAAAATACCTTAGAAATTCTTGTATCGATCAGCTCTGCAGAAACAATCCAACCAGCATCACACAGCTATGATAACTGTCTGACTGTGACTGGAGGGAAAGTAACAGTTAGCTGAATTTTCCCCCCAACTTCCAGCTGCCACAACTGTCATACAGAAAACATCGGCATTGTATGGGGCAAGTAATCACTTGTTCCGTGCCAGCCGCAAATGCAGAAGTTAATAGTTATTATAACAGCAGGGAAAGCAGCTTGTTAGCCGTGAATGCAGAAGATATGGAAGGGAAGTGTGTTTGTGTTTTTCTTTTTTCTTTATCTACACAGTGATTGCAGAATAAGAAAGTGGAACTCTGCAAACCCCTAGAATTCATCATATGGACCCCCTAGGGGTATGCAGATCACAGTTTTGGAATCGCTGCTCTAAGCAATAATGGTTGGTGAAGGTGTCCAATGAAGACTAAGTGGCCATGGCACAAACATTTTTGAAACAAGTTATGACGCCCACACCCTAGTCCAGCAGTCAAGGAGCCTCAATCCTCACCACTAACACCAGAGAAGATGTCTCATATAGGAGAAAGGATAACAAATACACACAGTAAAGTACAATTTCCCTTAAGTGCACACAGAGATCCCAGTCAGTCTGGGGCTGGTTGCTCCCTTGCTCCCCAGGTCTCCAATAAGACTCCCCACTGGCACAGCTATAGGGTCCACATCTCAGCCTAGCTGGCAAGCTAACCGCCAGTACCCTCTCTGTACCACCAGTGCTTTGTGTCCCTGCCCAGGTAGCTGACACACACCCACACACTTTGAGATATGTATTTATACAACTTCACAGACACTCCTGGGAAAGGCTGACACAGATTCTCTAGCTGTGCCCCTTTACCCAGACTATGCGGTGGTAATTACTGCCACCACCAGCTAATACTTATCAGCTACACAAAGGCCCTTAAAAGGGTGTCCAATTAGTACTGTGCAATATTATTATCCAATTGCTAAGTGTGACTAATCGGTCTAAGACTTATTAGAGTGACATTGTACAATAAACTCTATAAATATGCAATGTACTCTAGAGCTTACTTATCTCTACACAAACCAGCCACAAGTAAAAGGTTTTAAAATATTTAATAATAAATAATTAAAACACAAAACAATGCTACTACACCACAGCACTATTCAAAAATTCAGAGATCACACAGAAACTTAAAACAATACAGTAGGAAAGTTCTGATATAACAGAAAAACACTTAGTCTAAACTTTACAGTCCTAGCTATTTCTACAAGAAAACACACTTCTAAGATAACTTATTTAAGAGCAACAGGCAGAGTGCTGATGAGTGGATAGTCCAGACAAAAATGCTTACAGTCTCTCTCTGGGCAATGATTTTTTAAATCACTAACACATTTCTGATGGGCCCTCCCAGATTACATCATTTTGACACTTAGGTTTTTCCAGTATATATATCACATCATCTTTTTCACCCTTCCTGGAGTTCCCAGGCTACACATTAACTGCATTATTTAACAATCTAACACCTACTCAGGAAACTACAACAAGAAAAGACATTTCACATCTCCCTTTTGTTATCTTGCAGCTGGTCAGGAACAGAGCAATAAAAATACATTTGCATGTTTAAGTCTAGCAATTTAACTCTTGATTAAAACAATAGAAATAATTTCTTCATCTAGTCTATTCGGCACCACTGTTCCCTTGAAAGGGTCACCACATGCTTTTACTGGGTCAGTAGAGAGCACTGTTGCCACATTTTTGTAACAGCCTTTCTTTACATTTAAAACAACAAGCCTGTCATTTACATTTATATTTACAAATGATAGAATTATCTATAAAATTATATCTGACTAGGCTGGCAGCCTTCACCCTTTTCTACCAGTCTTCACACATGTCTTGGAAACAGCCACACATCTGGTGGAGTCTGAGTGCCCTTTAACTGTAACATTTTCCAATGGTTAATAAACTGCCTCATTGCAAAACAAAATATAGTCAGAAATCCATGTGGTAAGGGCTTGCTTAGCTATTACAAGCCCCTTCAGTTTTTTTGTCTTCTTATGTTCATGTTCCCACTTCAGGCAACACCTAATCTAGAAGTGTACATCCATGTTATGAATGGCTGCCTTTCTCAAATGAAATCTGCAACAACAGAAAAGACAGGAAGATGAATGGACTGGTTAAGGGGCAGTTCAGATACTGCTTTTGGAAGAAGCACTGTGTTAGTCTTCAATGACACCCTATTACTGTGAAAGGCTGTAACACAGTTCTCTAAAGATAAGGGTCTAAAACCTGGAGATCCTGCAAAAAGGAGGTAATGGTCACAAAAAAGCCTCTTCCAAGAAACAGATTTCACTGTTCCCAGGTAAATACTAGGTAATCAGTCTACAAACTTTTACAAGCCTAGCCAAAACTGAGACTCAAACCCTGTATCTTGTATCTGGTGAGGTAAATACCTTAACCATTGTAAAACTAAATACACCAAGAGTTGCTTAGTGTATAAAGCACAAACTACTTGAAGTAAAAAATAAAAAATCACCAGTGCTGACCCGTGCTTATGGAGACACTGAAGTTTATTACAAACGCAATAAATAATAAAACTTGAGACTAAGCGCTTTCACCCATAATATTACTCAGGCTTCATCAGAGTAAAAGCTCAGTGAAACAAGTGCATTTTATAACAATTAAAAATCACATGATCCAAGTCTAATTAACAGTAACCAGCAGTATTTAAAGACAAACAAAACAAATATTACATAAGTATTTAATACATTATCACTGCTATATAAACATCCATGTAATACACCCCCAAACTACCAAAATTCCTAAAATTATCTATTAAAATTCCAAATTACTGTAATAAATCTGTAAAGTACTCATCAAAACATATTTTAAA
Source organism: Protopterus annectens (assembly GCF_019279795.1). Classification (NCBI taxonomy): domain Eukaryota; kingdom Metazoa; phylum Chordata; order Ceratodontiformes; family Protopteridae; genus Protopterus; species Protopterus annectens. The sequence goes on from NC_056739.1 coordinate 1,977,137,459, forward strand.
CTAACTTCAAATGTAAATAAATTAAAAAACATGGTTGCTGAATATTTTTATTAAACTTTTTGTGTCGCAAGCTTTAAAATACTCAAAATAGAACAGGCATCATTAATCCTGGGAAATTACTTGGTATTATGTCTCAGCTGCCATACTATGTCTCTGTACTCCAGTACATTTTTAAAATTGCCACCCTTTTTATCTATTTCAACTTTATCAATTATAAAAAAAAAAACTTTTAAAATGTTCACATTCTATTGAATGTACATACAAGGCATTACTAATTTTCTTATTTTTAATATCCCTGACGTGTTTGGCTATTCTTTCCTTAAGCTTTTTACTGGTCTTACCCACATAGAAAGCTTGAAGTGTTGTACAGGTAGCTACATAAACCACAATATCAGTACAGCAGTTACAACATCCAGGGCATTGGATACTCCTATCATACCCAGGTATTGACACATAAGGCCCATCATTGATGTACTAACAAAATTTACATGCTACACATTTGTACACCTTAGATTTTAACTTATCAAATCCCGTACCACTATGTGTCTCCAACCAACCCTTTACATTCATACCCCTACTAAATGTGACCTGTGGTTTGTCACCTAACTTGCGTTTCGACTCTGGGGGTAACAGTGTATGCCAATAAGCATTGAGTATTCCAAGAATGGAAGATGTGTCATTATTGCGTTGTATAACCAATGCTCCACTTCTATTTTGACCACGTATACCCACATCTTCTTTAGTGTTAAAATTAATATCAACTCTTAAAATAGGGGCCAACCTTGAGATGCAGTTCTTTAAAACTTTGTTTCTAACTCTGATTAATAAATGCAATGGATATCCCCTATCTTTAAACATACCAATTAAGGTGGTCATCTCTTCAGAAAATGTTAAGTCATCACTAATCAATGGTGATAATCTCACCTTAACCATTATGCCAATCCCTAAGTTACTAAAACAGATAATTTGAAAAGGCCAGGCAAGTATGTCAAATCTTAACATAAAAAGTAAAAGACAGGTGTGAAGATACGTGAAGGCTGCCAGACTAGCTAGATAAAACTTTGTAGATAATTCTGTGTCATTGTAAATATGAATATAATCCACAGGCTTGTCCTCTTAAATGTAAGAAAACAGTGTTAAATGTTGAACTTCAAAAATGTAACCACAGCGCATTCTGCTGAAAGAAAGCTGATAAGTCAAGCATTGTATGTCTGACTGATCTCAAAGCTTGGAGACATAATGTCTGGACTGAGGAATTCCTTCTATTGTTTTGAGACCAGAGTTAATTGCTAGATTTTAGATATATAATGTCTTTTATTGCTGTAGTTTCCTGGCCAGGTGCAAGACCAAAGAAATGTTAAAACTCTGAGTGGGGACCAGAGAAGAATGATGTAATCTAAAATGAGTCAGCAGTGATGTATTACCAATTTAAGAGATCTCAGACAGAAAGAGAGAGCATTTTACATTTGACTTCAGAACTGACCACTCGCCAGTACTCTGCCTTTGCTCTATATGTAAGTTTATTTAGAACTGTGATTGATCTTACAGTTAGATAGGAATTTAGTCAGATTTAGTTTAGCTGTTTTCTATATTTATGTCAGACTATTCTACAGTATTATTTTAAGCATTTTCCTGTGATTTCTGAACTTTTAAATTGAGAAGATTTTTCTTGTGTTTTTATTATTTATTATTAAATATTTTTAAACCTTTCAACTGTGGCTGTTTTATGTAGAGATAATTTAAGCTCTAGAGTACATTGCATGTATATAGTGATACTGTACAAAGCCACTCCAATAAGCCTTGCTGTTTGTCCACTTACTATTTGGATAATAATATTGCACAGTATAGTCAGACACCCTTTGGTAAGGGCCTTTTTAGTAGCTTATAAGAGTAGTTGGTGGCAGTGATTAGTACCTTATAGCTTGGGAGGAGGGAGCATAGAACCTGTGCCAACCTTCCCCAGGTGTATCTGTGTGTGTGTGTATATAAACCAAATCTCAATGTGTGTGCATGTCAGCTACTTGGGCAGGGACATGGAGCACTGGTTGGACAGAGAGGGCACCGGAGGTTTTGGCTTAACTACTCGGCTGAGATCTGTACCCTATAGCTGTACCAGTGGGGAGTCTTATTGGGGATCTGGAGAGAAAGGGAGAAACCTGCCCCAGACTGACTGTATTCTCTCCGCTCTTAAGGTAAATTGTATTTTACTGTGTGTGTATTTGGTATCCTTCTCAATGTGGACACCCCTCACTGGTTTTAGTGGTGAGGACTGAGGGTCTTTGATTACTGGGCCAGTGACGAATGTCACATATTAATTGGTTGGCAGTGGTGGGATATCCACACCACATATTAATTGATTGGCAATTGGCTTGTAGTGGTGTGAATAGTGAATTCCTGTAGCTTTTGTACAGTAATCACTGAAGGTGTTTTTGTACTCTAAATCAGCCACACAGTGAATATTCCGAGTTCAGATCACAATTGTTTTATTCCTTTTGTCAGCTTAGTTAGTCAGGGAGAGCAGGCAAGCATGTCAGCAGATGAGTATAGCAAGCTGACAAGGAGCCAGTTGGCTTAGATGTGCCAGGCTAAGGGACTGGTGCATGGAAAACTGACTAAGGCAGACATGATTGCAGCTTTGGTCACAGCTGCATCAGAAAACAGCAATCAGGAGGGCGATCAGACTGGCCATGGAGATGTACAGCACTCAGAGAATAGACTGCTCAACCTTTCTACAGAGGACTTAAAAATCCATCTGGAGCTAAAGAGACTTGAGTTGGAGGCCAGGTGTTTGGAATCAGAAGCAACAGAGAGACTGAGACATCTACAGGCTGAGGAGAATGAGAAACTGCTATGCCTGGAAGCTGAGGAAAAGGAGAGGCAGACCCAGCACAAAAAGGAGATGCTGACTCTTCGCCAGAGTGATGGAGGTAATGGGGAAGGGAGTAACTGGACCCAAGAAGCACAAAAGGTCAGTAAATTCCTTCCGCAGATTACAGAGGAGGATACATTTGATAGTTTCATTCATATGTTTGAAAGGGTATGTAAACAGTATGATGCTGATCAAAGGTTCTGGGTACGGTTCCTGATCCCCTTACTCCATGGTAAAGCTGTAAATGTACTTTCCAAACTGTCAGACAATAATTTCTTAAATTATACTGCTGTTAAGAATTGTCTGTTAGAATTTTGTAAGCTTACACCTGAAACATATAGGAAAAAGATTTGTGAGCATAGACGCAAGGCAGAAGAAAGTGTGTGTTAATATGTTGCTGAACTGAGCACTTATTTTCATAGATGGGTGAGTGGATGTCAGGTCACCACTTTTGAAGGGCTGGCAGACCTTTTGGTGAGGGAACACGCCCTTAGCACTTTGCCTGAGGATGTGAGGATCTGGTTAGCTGATAGACAGTGTGCTACTTCAGATGAGTTGGGGAAGAAGGGAGACCTATACCTAGCAAGCAGGGCATCCCTGCACAGGAAGGGGACCCCCAGTACTGCTCATAGGTCTAAAGGAATCCATGGTGGGCAGCCTGGACTGCCCCAACAGAATCTGCCAGTAGTAGGGGAAGCCACTAGTCCAGGTATACGTCCAGGACCTAGGGTTAAATGTTCTGAATGCAACCACTGGGGCCATGTGGCATATAGATGTCCACGGAGGCAAGGTGGGGAACAAAAACTGAGGGAGCCAGTAAGTGGGAAGGACAAAATGCCAATAGTAGATTGTCTTGAGACAACAGGGGTACCAAACTACCATCCTGCAGATGTCCTGATAGGGAAGGATTTTGATGAGGCAGTACTGTGTGTTAATGCACTTACACGCAGTCAGGCTTCAAGACAAGCATGTGGGTCTGGCAGCCTGGGGGAGACCCAGACAGGCCACATAGTTGCAGCCAGAACTGGTGAGGTAGTTATGTCAGGGAGGGAGCTACACTGTAGCAGTGAGACTGAAGGTGAGCCACAGCTGCTTGTGGGTACTGATGTTCCCTTGGGCAGAGTGAATGCAAAGGTAAAGGTGAGTAGTAGTACCCAGGCTGACAGTGAGGCATCGCTGTCAGAGGATGCCAGACTTCCTGTGGAAGGGGAGCTGGGAAGGGTTACAAAGAGAGAGTTGAGACAGGCTCAGCTCTCAGACCCAATATTACAAGGCCTGAGGCAGGTAGCTAGTGAGGTACCTCAGTCTCAAACGAAGGGGGATTCTGTATACTGGGACAAAGGGTTACTGTATAAAGAGTGGACCCTTGAGGGAGGGCTAGAAGGTGAGAGAATACAGCACTTCATAGTGCCTAGAGCCTACCATCTGGCACTTCTAGCCATAGCCCATGATATTCCCTTTGCAGGTCATATGGGCATAAAATGTACAAAGAGACGCATTATGCAGAACTTCTATTGGCCTGGAATTTCCAGAGATGTAACAGGGTACTGCAGGACCTGTGAGCACTGCCAAAAGGCAGGCAAGGCAGGAGACAAGGTGAGAGCTCCATTGATGCCTTTGTCTGTGATTGAGGAGACATTTCAGAGGGTAGATATGAATATTGTGGGGTCTCTGAGTACTCCAAGTTCCACACAGAAAAAGTATATCCTAGTGGTAGTAGATTATGCTATGATATTCCCTGAGGCAGTGGCTTTGTCCTCCATTGAGGCAGAAAAGGTGGCAAATGCTTTGTTAGAGATTTTCAGCAGGGTAGGTTTCCCAAAAGAAATACGGACTGACAGAGGTGCCAATTTCATGTCAGACCTGCTGGCTTGTCTATGGAAGTACTGTGGGGTGAAGCACCTGAAGATCACCCCCTACCATCACCAGACTAATGGCCTTGTTGAGAGGTTAAACTCTACAATCAAGTCCATGCTATGGGCATTTGCAGACCAGTTTAAGAGGGAGTGGACAAATATTTGCCCCATCTGTTGTTTGCTTACAGAGCAGTTCCCCAGGAATCCACAGGTTTTTCACCCTTTGAGTTACTGTATGGGCATAGGGTGAGGGGACCTCTAGATTTAATTCGAGATGAGTGGGAAGGTGAGTGTGAATCTCACAAGGAGTCTGTTGTGGCATATGTCCTAAACCTCAGGACAAGGCTCAGGAAACTCATGGGCTTGGCCCAGGAGAGCCTGGCAGAAGCCCAACAACAGAATAAAGTCTGGTATGACAGGAATGCTCGAGCTAGAGAGTATGCTGTAGGGCAGCAGGTGATGGTTCTCATTCTTGTCAGACACAACAAGCTGCAAGCAGCCTGGGAGGGACCCGACAAGGTGGTAAGAAAGGTAAGTGACGTTAACTACATGGTGGAACTGCTAGGCCAGAGGCAGGAGCACAAATTGTACCACATTAACATGATGAAACATTACCATGATAGGGAGGCCCTTGTGCTGAGTATTTGCAGTGGATTGCAGGAGGAATCTGAGGGAGATCTGGTGACTGATCTCCTCAGTGAGGCTCGGACTGACACCTCACTGGAAGGGATAGCAATGTCCCAGCAGCTATCTCCTACCCAGGTTCGAGAAATCCAAGCAGTGTTACAGGAGTTTGGGGACATGTTCACTGGGAATCCCAGATGCACCCACCTGGTGCAGCACCAGGTGGATACAGGACCCCATACACCTATTAGGCAGGCCCCTTATAGGGTGCCTAAGAGAGTCAAACAGACTCTGAGGGAGGAGATACAGGAGATGTTGGAACTAGGGGCAATTCAAGAGTCCAACAGTCCCTGGGCCTCCCCAGTGGTGCTGATGCCAAAGAAGTATAGCAAGCACCAGGTTCTGTGTGGTCTTCAGGAAATTAAATAGTCACACGGAGTCAGATGCTTACCTCATGCCTAGGACAGCTGAGGCCCTAGAGCAGCTGGGTGGGGCTCAGTATCTTACTACCATTGATCTTACCAAGGGTTACTGGCAGATGCCCGTGACTTCCAGTGCTAGAGAGAGGTCAGCCTTTGTGACTACTTTTGGGTTGTATGAGTTCACAAAGATGCCCTTTGGGATGACAAATGCCCCAGTGACTTTCCAGAGGCTGATAGATCATATCCTAGCAGGAGCAGGAGGGTTTGCCCTTGCTTACCTAGATGATTTTGCCATCTACAGCCATTCCTAGCAAGAGCACCATCAGCATGTCAGGGAGGTGCTGGGCAGACTACAAAGGCAGGGTTGACCATTAAGCCCAGCAAAAGTCAGTTGGGTATGGCAGAGGTCTCCTACATGGGACATAGAGTGGGGAGTGGTAAGATCAGGCCAGAACCTGCTAAAGTGGAAGCCATTCAGGCATGGCCTGCACCTGTTACCAAAAAGCAGAAGAGGGCATTCTTAGGGACAGCAGGGTACTACAAAAAGTTTGTCCCCAGTTATAGTACCATAGCTGCTCCATTCACAGACCTGACAAGGAAGAACAGGCCAGATAGGGTAGAGTGGACCACAGCATGTGAGCAGGCATTCCAGAAGCTTAAAGAAGCTTTGGGAGGGCCCCATGTGTTAGCCAGTCCAGATTACAGCAAATAATTTGTTATGCAGGTGGATGCTTCAAACCATGGGTTGGGGGCTGTACTTAGCCAGATTTCTTCAGAAGGAGAAGATCACCCAGTGGTTTATCTCAGTCGTAGGCTTCAACCCAGGGAGGAATGTTAAGCAGCTGTAGAAAAGGAATGCATAGCCATAGTGTGGGCACTGCAGAAACTTCAGCCTTATCTGTATGGAAGAAAATTCACTGTAGTTACAGATCACAGTACCCTAACATGGTTACACCGAGCCAGCCAGAAAAATGCCAAGTTGCTAAGATGGAACCTAGGGTTGCAAGCATATGATATGTCAGTGCAGCACCACAGTGGGGTTAGCAATGCCAAAGCAGATGGGCTGTCAAGACAGCAAATGTGGTAAGGTATACTCAGATAGACCTAACCCTCTCAAGCAACATTTCTCAACGGTCACTTGATAAACTAGCTTGAGTTCTCTGGGGGGGGGGGGGGTATCTGAAGATATGTGAAGGCTGCCAGCCTAGCTAGATATAATTTTGTAGATATTCTATATCATTGTAAATATGAATATAATCCACAGGCTTGTCCTCTTAAATGTAAGAAAACTTTGTTAAATGTTGAACTTCAAAAATGTAACCACAGTGCACTCTGCTGGAAGAAAGCTGATAAGTCAAGCACTGTATGACTGTTTGATCTCAAAGCTCGGAGACATACTGTCTGGACTGAAGAATTTCTTCTATTGTTTTGAAACCAGAATTAATTGCTAGATTTTACATATATAATGTCTTTTATTGCTGTAGTTTCATGGGCAGGTACAAGATCAAAGAAATGTTAAAACTCTGAGTTTCTGTTAGCCTGGGAACCTGGGGACCAGAGAAGAATGATGTAATCTAAAATGAGTCAGTAGTGATGTATTACCAATTTAAGAGATCTGAGAGAGAAAGAGAGAACATTTTTAAATTGTCTTCAGAACTGACCACTCACCAGTACTCTGCCTTTCCTCTATATGTAAGTTTATTTAGAATTGTGATTGCTCTTAGGGTTAGATAGGAATTTAGTCAGATTTAGTCTAGCTGTTTTCTATATTTATGTCAGACTATTCTACAGTGTTATTTTAAGTATTTTCCTGTGATTTCTCAACTTTTGACTAGCACTGTGTTGAATTGAGAAGATTTGTCTTGTGTTTTTATTATTTATTATTAAATATTTTTAAACCTTTCCACTGTGGCTGTTTTGTGTAGAGATAATTTTAGCTATAGAGTACATTGCATGCCTTACTGTTCATCCACTTACTATTTGGATAATAATATTGCACAGTATAATTGGACACCCTTTGGTAAAGGCATTTTAGTAGCTGATAAGAATAGATGGTGGCAATGATTAGTACCTTATAGCCTGGGGGGGGGCATAGCTAGAGAACCTGTGTCAACATTCCCCAAGGAGTGTCTGTGTGTGTGTATAGAAACCAAATATCAAAGTTTGTCAGTGTCAGCTACTTGGGCAGGGACACAAAGCACTGGTTGGACATAGAGGGCACTGGAGGTTTTGGGTTGACTACTCGGCTGAAATCTCTACCCAATAGCTGTGCCAGTGGGGATCTGGGGAGAGGGAGATACCAGCCCCAGGCTGACTGTGATCTCTGTGTGCTCTTAATGGAAATTGTACTTTACTGTGTGAGTATTTGTTATCCTTCCCAATGTGGATACCCCTCACTGGTGTTAGTGATGAGGATTGAGGCTCCTTGATTACTGGGCCAGTGCACAGGCATCACAACAGGTTTTCTGAATGTGGGTGAAGATGTCAGCTCAATTGGCATAAAGGGATAAAGCCCTATTACCCAGGTGATGTTAGTTCAGTTACTGACATGGGCCCCTGCTTGAGATGGCATTGGGGAGGAGAAGAAGGATGTAGCTTTGCCATCTTACTCTTCCTTGGGGGTGAGTGTATGGGAGCACATGCCTGAGATGTTCATTCTCATGCTTGAATCTCCAAGGGAGTGATGGTTTCACTGGGGGGAGCAAGGCTGTCTTTAGGGGTTACATCACTTGAGGAAGCAGGTGACATTCCTTCTCTGATGCATATTGCACTCTGAACTCTGGTCATATTACTGGACATGCTCAGTGGGGTTAGAGCTGAAAAATACAAAAACAAACAAACAAACAAACAAACAAATAAATAAATAAATAAATAAATAGAAACTTACCAACTCTGATAACTGCCTAAATGATAACCCTTCTTTTTCAGCTCTTGCCCAATATATAGGATGTGAATCAGCCAGCTGTCAGAGAAATGGTCTAATGGTCAGCAGGCAACAGGGCAGCCCCCCAAAACAGGATGTTTAACCAACAGTTGCTAAGTTAGAGTTCTGCTCTGTATGAGACTGATATACATTGATATCAGAAACATGCATTATGACCATGGAATAACTGTGGGACAGGATAACCTTTTCACTTATATGGAGAACCTCTTCCACTAAGCAGAGTGTGTAATGTTGGAAAGCTTTCTGGTGGCTTCATTCACTTTAAATCTCATTGTTTAAAGTCCAGTGAGATTGGAAGGCTTGAATGAGAAACCAGGATGTGTAGGGACCCAACTACTGCCCCAACTTAGCAGGATGTCCCTGGCATGCACAGAGTTCGTTCTTGCACTTCCAGGAACTAGACAGTCTAATATCATACTTTTCATAGCCATAGTGGAGAAGCAAGGTTGAGCTTTGCCCATTCCTCTCTGAATTTTGTGATAAGGTGTGAAATCAGAGGAGACTGTATAATGACATACAGGAATATTCCTTCCACAGAGGAGACAGAATATGTACACAAACAACTCCCACTTGCTTGCTGAACAAAGAAGAAAAGGGAGAGTGCCATATTCTTCTTTATGGTGAGCAGCTCAGTCTCTGGAGTGTCTCATTCATGGAAGACTCTAAGTAGACAAAATTTCTGAATCTTCAACTCCGGCAAAGAGATGGATCTGGCTTATGCAGTCTGCCAGCCCAGGATGTGAACAGCTATCACAGTGATGCCCTTGTCTAGGACCCACCACCAAACTCATATTAATTTTTTACACATAGGGTACAACATGTGCCATCCTGTTTTTTTTTTCATTGTACCACACCATGGCTTGACTCTAAGCTGAGCAGGATGGGATATGAATCTAGCTCCTCTCTTAGAGAATGTAGCTTAAGAAGCACTCCCTGAAGCTCCAGCCAACTGTTGTGGAGTCACCACACATGGGAGGTCCAGTTTCCATGAGCAAAGGCAAAGCCAAGGTGTGTTCCCAAACCTGTTAGTGAAACCTTCATTATCCGGCCCTGCCACAAGTTCTGCTATAGGAAGGGAAGGCTCACTGTAGACCACCACTTTAGAGAACAGTGATAAGGGTCTGGAGCTGAGAAGATTTATGTAGGCATGCTCAGTTTGTATACATTGATACTTCATAATCCATTGCAAAATGTAACCATTCAGATCAAGGCTACCATAACACTAAAAAGTACAGGAGGGCTTTGTCTGGAACCATCACTGCATCCTCATCCAGTCTACCAAGGATATGATTTTGTATCTTCTTCATTAGCAGGCTAGACTAACAAAGAAGAGTTCCCAATTCTGTCATAATGAAGGCAGTCATCTAAGGCAGGATCAGAGAAATTACTCCCAGATCTTGGAAACTCCCAGGATCTACAACAATGGGAGTGTCCAACTAAAGATGCTATTACAAACTCTCAGTGTGACTACCAAGAAACAATCATCCAGCAAGTTCTCCATCACACTAGCTGACACCATGGTAAAAACAAAGTGGCAACACCTATTACTGAACGTGAACGTCAGCTAGAAATATACAGTGGACTATCTTTTGGAGACCACAGGCACTGATGTGCCAAGAGGCATCCATCATGCCCAATGATACCATACAAGTGGCCTGTGGAATCACAATCCAGAATGCAATGGATAAGATGTGCCTGCTGAAGTTGCTGAAGTCAAAGATGTGAAATAATTCTTTTGTCCCTTTCATAACTAGGAGAAAACAAGAGTAGGACCCTTAGATTTCCTCTGAAGGACAGTCTCTAACATCCACTTGCACAACAAAGTCTTGGCCTGTTTAAAAGCGCTGTGGAGAAAGAGGCAGGCCTCTGAACAGAGCTCTTTAAGAGGAGTGTGGATCTAATGTTCTAAAGTTGGCCATCCATGATTACATATAGAACCCAGACTATGACACACTCAGGGTGACAGCCTCCCATGGATACATTACATGGTACTCACAACTGCAACTATTGAACCAATAGAGTGGCCTTCCTCATGTGTGGAGAATCTTTGTACTCTGAGAAGAGGAGGAGACACGATGTCATTCTGGTTTACTTTAGAACACAGGAAAATGAAATCAGATGCTTCCAGAGCTGTAGAAATGGAATATGTGGTGGTGGTGGTGGTGGTGGTGGTGACCTAAGGTTTCTAATCCTTCTTGCTGAGATATTTGTTAAGACATTTCTGGGGGTTAGTCAGTTACATGGTATAGCAGGGGAAAACTCTGAGTACTCCACAGAGGACTTAAGTTTGAGGAGCAGCTTGGGTGCCAGGAGGAGTTAGCCAGGAAGGATGGGAGTGAGTGGCCATCGTGGCTATTCCATCCTAAAGGAGGATGGTTCTGGCTTGTCACAAAGGTGACACGTAGCAGAAGCACTAGGTGTTAGTCAATGGAGTTAGAGCCACCTGAACCTGCACTGTCATAATGCTTAGCATAGTGAAGGGGAATTTGGCATCCAAAGGCATGATTCCGCTAAGGAGACAGCAAAACAAGCTTGGAAGGTGCCATCGAGGAGGAGGGTGTGCTCCCAACATGGACGGCATAAGATGGCCCTTTCCCTACCACCCAGTGATCGCTGGGAATAAAAGGGCTGATCAAGATTCCCAGGCAGGAATGAATATGTTGTATGTTTCTTACCCAGCCCAGGTATGCCTGGCTCCTGTGTCCCAGGATTGAATGGGCCATTTGGGGTACTGCTAGTGGAACCATTAGGCAAAGTTCCAGGGGAATGAAAAAAAAATGGCATTTTTGGAGATAAGGTGCAGGAGCTCCAGGCCATTTCCCAGTTGATTTAAAAAGCCCGACTATCACTCGGGAGAGGTCAAATATTAAATATTTAATCAGAATAACTTAACTAGATCTAGCAGGACCTGCGTATTGTTCAAGAGCTAAAGGATATCGGCCTTACAGTCCAACATAAATTAGGCTTTAAATAAACTGCTATGATCTATAAAAACACAGCTATTTAGAATTTTCAATACAACTACACTACTATCTTATGAACTTTGTACAAAATCTTAATACAGCCAAATAATAGAATTGTATGCTGCTTTCTGCTCTTACTCACAAACTAAGCTGTAACTTTTCAAGAACTTACCAAAGAAATTTACAAAGAAGAATGAGATCACTTTACGGTCAAGAACTACCAAGCACATTGTCTAGAAACAAATTTCTGTAGGTGTGAGTATAGACCTACTATGGGGAATTTGTGCTATTCATTACACATCATGAATAATGGATGACTGATGCCCTTACTTGGGGCTAAACTATACACTGGCTGTAAACCACTTAGGCATGGTAATACAAAAGTATAATTAATCTAAATAATCCCACCAAGAGAGACAGATTCATAACACAAGTAGCACCTATACCGTGGAAAATGCTTTTGACCACTGTAAGAGACCTATATATTTTACCTAAATTCAAAATCAGTATTTGTTAATGGGTTGGTGATGGTAAATTTATATTTAATGTCAAATAGTCTATGAACCTTTATGGTCCTTGAACTAGAACACAAGAACCTAGACCTTGTGAATGTATGGAGAGGGGATATTGGGACTGGAAACCTCATTATCTCTGCCAGTCATGGAGACAGAAACCACTGGATCATCAGATGTTTTTTTTTTTTGAGGTGACCACTGTGACTTATCACAGATAGTGACGAGAGGTCAAGACTAAACCTATCAAATTTACTGGATGTTGTCTGTGCTTGTACAACATTTCTAAAGCCTGGAACTCCTTGCCTGTATCCATTATGTCAATACCCTCCCTCCCATCTTTTAAAACCACTCTAAATGGCTTCCTAGATAGAATATGGCTCTGTTCTTGCTCAAAACCAGGTTAAACTCTATCCCTAAGTGTGAACATATACCTTTTGTATCCTTACTTTTATCAAATTCTCTTCCCTGACTTTCTTTCTAAATGTACCATAAGCCTATTTTCCCCTCACTTCATATTACAATTCCTGTTTGTATTAGACCAACTTACCTTTAATTTCTCAAGAAAACTGTCTAAAATTTCTCTAAATATTAAATGGTTGTCATCTAACTTGTACAGATTGTTAACCAATGTTTTTATATTATGTATAACATGCTATAATTATTTAAACTGCAGATGTTTTTGTTTTATTTTTGAAGATTGTAAAATTATTGTTCTTAAAATGTTTTGTAATAATTTGCAGCTTTTCTCTCTGGGCCTCCACTGAAAATGGACTTGTACCTAGTCAGACTTTCCCAGTAATCAAATGTCAGTACATAAATAAATAAATAAATCCCAGATCCTGGAACAGTGAGGCAGCGATCTTGCCAATAAATTTGGGGAGAAGGCCATTTTCTTCTCTTAGCTCCAATAAGGGGCAGTCTGGCTTACTGAGCAAGTGCTATATGCTATATGCCAGGGTGACATTTTGGAATTTTATCTGGCATGACTGAACCAGTGTGTACTGTGGGGTTCTAATGATGGGTTATAACATGCCCAAGTTGAACCTGGTAATGGGGTCATTTAGCATTCTCCTTCCCATAGGATGACTTAACCAGACATTATGCACCTCATATAGATAAAACAAAAAACCTCAGTAGCCAGGAGCACAATCACCACTTTGATTTGTTAATTCCACAATACATTTAGCACGTTTATCCTAATGATTCGGACTTCATCATAATAAACATCGTAAAAAAGTCCAGTTCTTAAATGACAGTTAAGCCCATTCCTTCTGTGAGTTTGTGGTGATTTTTCACTTCCTAGTTCACTGCATGTATGTGTAATACCTCGGTGACCTCATGACCTCAGTTGGCACAGGAAGACTAGCTGACAAGTCTTGTAGGGCCCAAGACTGGAGCTATAGGGAAAACAATCATTACTCTCAAGTGCAACTACTGACTGTTTTCAGTGAACTGAACTGACTAGATCCAGTCATGTTCTAGACATCAAATGTATGACAGATAATTAGGATGCTCATGATGCACCCCTCACAATGGTTCCTGGTGCTGGATCTCTTGTATTCTTGTTGTCAACTAATAGCTGGTGTGAGGTAACCCATGCAAGCTGACTGGGAGCTTGTGACTTACAAAATATGCAAGGCTAATATTTGGGCAGACTTAGGTGGTTTTAACTGGCTTCTGGCCTGTTATTCCTTTATCTTCAGCTATTTGTTTGGCATCAGTCTGGGATTATGTAAGGACCCAATGAGGGGTCCTTCTGCTGGGCATTATCCATAGCCTTCATCTTCAAGGACTTTGTGTAAGGCTCAGCACCCCCCCCCCCCCAATGTCTATGAGGTTAGGTCTCAGTGCTTAAGATGGTGTATTTTTCCCATGCAGCAAAGACAGCGCTAGTATGCTTTGTATGCTGAGCAATGACAATCCCATAAACATTTGGAAGTTTTTTTAGTATTTTAACACTGAATGAATGAGGTTTCCTATGATTAAAATTAGGCTCAAATGCTGAACTGTGCAAGTAACGGGACAAAATGTGTTCTGCAAACAGACAACATCCTAATTACTCTGTTTTGTATTCTTACCTTGAAAGAGGAGATCAGCTCTCTCAGAAAAGGATACCCTGCAGATACTGCCCTGGTTTGGGCTTAGCTCTAGAAGATGTCTTGCTATACCTTCACAAAAAACAGTTTTAGAAATTCAGAATACTGAATAATCCAGATCAAGGTGAATCTAAGCCTGCAGCTTATCCTAGCAACAGAAGAAGTAAGAAGCTGAACAAGCATCATCAACAAAAGTCATGTATTCCAGAGGTCTGACTGTTGCACTGCTGTGATGAGGTAAATGACACA